>NW_025110690.1:0-74099 GCF_011392965.1 Frieseomelitta varia
GAGAACATGAGCCTCGAATAGGTGGCACGACGAAACCCACTGTTCAGCGGTTCTCCTGATACAGAGGTTTTTCGAAAAATATTTGAGCGGTAATATCTCGTGAACAGGATGGTACATCTGGTTGAAAATTCTAATTTTATATCGGGAGAACATGAGCCTCGAAGAATTGGCACGACAGAACCCGCCGTTAAGCTGTTCTCCCGATACAGTTGTTTTTCGAAAAATTTTCAAGCGATAATATCTCGTGTTCGAGATGGTACATCTGGCTGAAAATTATACTTTGGTATCAGGAGAACATCATCCTCGAGGAGGTGTCCCGACAAGACTCGCAGTGATGCAGTTCTGCTGATACAGAGAAATTTAAAATTTTGTTGTTGTTGTTACATTAGGGAGTTTTGAATATTAAGTTGTTCTCGTCGATGAAAATTTGAATCTTCTTTTCCAGTAATTTACTTATGAACTAATGATTTTTACAGTCCAGTTCACTGTATCATGTGAAGGAATTTTGCATTATGTGAAGTGAATTGTGAGTTGCACAGTTCTCAGCTTGATGTCGTTTTATTTTGCAAAAATGATATCAATTACCAGGTCTCACCACGAGGAGGTGACTATGCACGAGACCCGCTCTTTGTTCCTATTGAATGCATTTCCCGGTATTTAACTTGAAGGATATCTGGCTCTTGTGTTAGTTTGTTCAGGGTTCCTGAGAAAGGAGACTGGTGTTCTATATTTATGTTCAAACTGTAATCTAAAGCTTCTTTCAATAATTCATTTATGACATTTAAAGGATTTTCTATATTTCTAAAAATTATTCGACAATTATTTATCTGGTTTATTTGTTTTGATTATGTTTAGTTTCTTCTATACTTCTCTGCGTTTGAATTTTCCTTGTTCTATAGTTCTCCAATCCACCGTTGACTAAGCGTAGGTTGCGCCAAATAACCAGTGTTTTTTGACTTAGTCGGTATTTCAGTCTCTGATTCACGATTCTCATTTTATGTTTGATCTACTCAATATTTAGTCAATGCTTATATCACTGACGGATAGGAATGTATTTCGTCTATGCTTATACCTGTTCATTTTATTTATTTCTGTTATAAAATGAACGCTCTATTACAGTCAGTTTAAATTACAATTTAATTGCAATTTCAAATCTGAAATGATGCGTAATTGTATTCATATTAAATTTTATTATGATTGCGGTTGAAAAAATTAAAAATTTCGGTACGTTTAAGTTGTTAATTAAAATATATTTCTTATAGAATATATTTTGAAAATTGGACATTTAGGAAACTTATACTAAATAATCTTGAATTTAATCATTTATATATAACAAGAATAGATATAATAATGATCTGGCTATAGGCGCCACGTATGAAAATTAAATACTAATCGTGTTTCCCAAAGATGCCTGACAAATTTAAATTCTGGATAAAACTTTATGACTACAGTTCCTTCGCTCTTCTATACGAAAATAACCGAAGTGATTGTAGAAGTTTCGGGCGATCCCAATCAGTCTTCCTCGAGTATAGGAAGCAGTTGCATGCTCTTTAAAACTCGTGTGTTTAAAATGTCGATTAAAAAGTCGAATTTATCGGTGGGATTTGTCCAAGGAAATACCGAACGAACTACTGAAGAAAGAAGATTTTTCCAAAAAATATATATACAAAAAATCAAGTCGATCGCTGGTCACGTAGGATTGTTGATTGCCTTGATGCTTTACACAGCAATTGGTGGTTTGGTAAGTCAAACCTTTAAACATATGCACAAGAAAAGAATACTGAACAAATAACGCTATTCTATTTTTTTAAAAAGGTAATTATGTAAAAAGTATTGTTAAATATAGAAAAAATAATCTTTCGTAAGTCGTTAGTCTTTTATAAGTATTGAAAGGATCATCTAAAAATCCACAGAAAAATTTTAATGATAAATGATTCGACTGCATGCCTTTAAATGTACCAAAGTATGTTCAAACTTCTTTAACTATTTACGTAAGTTTATAGAATGCAATATTTACAGAAATAACAACGCAGAGCTGGATTTCCAATTGGTGTCTTTATTTTTAGCAATGGACCAATCGCATGACTCGATGCGATTAATACTAACCTCCTTTGTTAAATATTTGTATATATTGTTCCTATTTTAGTTTGTTATTCTTCGGAAATTAATATATCGTACATCATATATTTTTGCAACAATATTATCTGATAATATTAGAAACAATTCGGCACATTTCCCCTCGCAAAATAAAATAACGAACGATATTATCAAAATGCAAACCGAACGTGCATTTGAAGTATGTAAAATGATATTGAACAACCAACCACTAAGAGCCAAGTATAATTCTACAGATTAACAAACAAGTATAATTAATTGTCATTTGTAAATGACATTAATTTCTTGCATTAGAGCTATGCAATTTTAAGACATTATATATAGGAAATATATCAATTATACAACCAACTCGCTAGAAGTATGATTATTATTATAATTTCTATTGACAGGTCTTTCGGCATATCGAACTTCCAGCAGAGTTAACGCGTTTGGAAATTTTGCGCGCCAATTTACGCGCTGAAAGATATTCATTTATTAATGCCGTTTCCAACAATACCGATGTGTCAAATCTGCGCACATTAGTAAGTCGATATTTTCATCATTGACGATACATTTCGGAATTTTGACTCGTAATACCGTTCATTTTACAAATCATTGTTAAAATCGGATTGACATGTTTAAAATGTGCGAAATAGTTTTTGAATGGTTAGAAAGGATGAGAGACAAAGATTAATTGACAGGTCAGCGTGAAATTACGTGCTTACGAGGAGGCAGTTCAGGAAGCAGCGCAGGGTGGTTTTTTGATTTCTTTCGTGACAGACACTGTAGACCAAGAAAATCGAGATGCGGCAGATTTACCGCCAATCGTAACTGAAAGATGGAGTGTCCTTCAGGCCGTATTTTTTGCAAGCACTGTTCTTACTACAATTGGTAATGAATAACAATTAAACGTGCAATTGAAATTCATAAATCCACATAAATCTGTATTGCCTACAGTTTCTCGATATAATTAATATATAATTTTAAATACTCAAAATTCATAAGTCATAATAAATTTTATGCGTTTGTTTGTTTGGTTGTTCTTCCCTTCTTTTTTCTTCTTCTTTTTTTTTTGGCGTTTTAAGGATATGGGAACGTTGTGCCATCTACTAACGGGGGAAGGATGTTCTGCATCTTATTCGCATTCGTTGGTATACCCTTGACGCTAATAGTAATAGCTGATTGGGGGAAACTATTCGCCGGAGGTGTAGTTAAAATCGGTTTAACTCTAAAATCGAAACTTCCGTTTTCCTTTTCTTTCTCCTGCATTCCGACAAATCTAGCCGGAAGACGATCACTTGGTAAGTTTGATTAAACCATTTAAATTGTCCAATACAATGGAAAGATCAAAATAACAATTAACTATGTATTCGATATAATTACGTCGTTTTCTTATATATTTTTTATATAAAATAATGTATAAGTTTTTGTATAAAAAGAAAACATTATACATATATATGTATATGTTTTACAGGAGCATTTGCAGCAATCATTTTACTTTTTCTGTATCTTGCCTGCGGTGCAGGCATGTTCATGTTATGGGAAGATGATTGGAATTTTTTCGATGGATTTTATTTTTGTTTTGTTACGATGACTACCATAGGATTCGGTGATTTAGTACCGAGTAAATATTGACACATGTGTTGGTTACAGTTAAAAGAAATTTCAGAGGGTCGCGTAAACCCGCGACGCATAGGACAATGTTTTGTTACGCGTAATTCCTATTATCATTTTTTTATGCAGAAAAGCCAAAGTACACGTTATTATGTACTCTTTATATCTTGGTTGGTTTGGCATTAACAAGTACCATTATTGAACTTGTGAGACGTCAGTATGCTCAATCGTGGCGAAGATTGCAGAGACTTAGTGGACCACTGGCAGAAACTATTCGTCGACTAGGTGAACAAGCTGGTGGAGATATGTCCGCGCTACATTCAGATCTCAGGTAATTATTGTTTGATGAGTTGCACGATTTATAATTATGACAAATTTTTTGAAAAATTGTTATATCATTGCTAATTTTAGAAAAGTTTTGACAGTAATATCAATGCCACGCTTAAAGTGGTCAACTTCTTTCAATCGGGAAGATTCGAAAGATCAAGAATGGGAGGAAGCCGTAGAAGCTGTGCTTCGTGACATTGCTGCGAACGCTAATAATACCCAGTCGAAGAAAAAACAAATAGTACAAATTGTTTTTTACGAGTCGAGTGTCTGATCAAAAGCAAGATTCATATTTTCATTGTCTAATGTTTTTGAAATATGTTCATGCGACGTTCGATACACACGCTTTTTTATTTAAACTTAAAAACTTTTCCCGCGTAAATGCGCGCGTCGATGAATAGAACCGCGAGCGCGCAGAAACTGCTAACCCTGAGTTCGATCAGTAGTCCATTAGGTTGGACTAACCAGATCGACGAAAACAATAATTCGTAGACGAGCAATCACTAAATTTAGAAACTATAGTACCGCGCGAAGCAGGACAAGGAACGTTGGTCTGCGTTCGTTGTCGGCTTTTATAGTGACTTCTACCTTCGTTAAATCGGTGATAATTCTGGCCCAGATCATGCAAAATAGAATCGACCGACCGTCGGCTATTGTGTGTATTGCATATCGTGTGCGTATTAAATTCTCGTAATAAATCCTCTACATGAAGGTGGAATCGCAATGGTGCTCTTACTTGGCAGTTCTCTATTAGAAAAATTTTAGTCATGTGTTTGATGTCGAGGAATGAAATATACATTAAGCAAATATCTCTAGAAGCAATCTTCTCATTAAAATAACGATTCATTGTAATTATACAAGTATATAATCTGTTATTATTATAAACCTTTTAACACTGTTTACAATTTATTACATAATGCATTACGAGGACTGAATTTATATGCAAATACAACTGTTCTTAAATACTTTTAAAAATATAACGTGTATATGTTATACTGACAATGAATTCGTTGTAAATACTCAATATGTCTGACTCTTATGTCATGCCACCCACGTGTATTCATGTCTTCATGTTTCCCGCGTGATTTTTGAATTCGTTAAAGTGAAACTTACCGTTATAAATCATTGCATGACTTTTAGGAGAGGAATATTCTCTCTCGACTGTATTATGATATATTTTATTGACATCAAAGGAATTAGTCATTTTTTCACTCAATTTTTTCCTGTTTAGCAATTAAGTATAATGACCGGCATTAAAGATCCGACTGAACAACCAAAGCTGGAAGAAACAAAACCAAAAAATGAACAAACGAATGGTATCATTAAGAAAACTTTCATGGATTTTACAAATATCTATATGCAAGATTTTTTCGAATTCTCTAAAAATATGACAGAATTTATCAGGTGATTGATTTATTAAAATTCTCTTGTTGCAATAAATAAAATATTCGTTATTTAATATGTTTATTTCTCAGGTCAATAAGAAATGATTTAACAGTTTCCATACAACAATATCAGGAATACATCATGTCACATTTATCTCAACGTGAACAATAAATATAAAGTGGAATTATCGATGTTTTTTGATAGATATAATATATAAATTGACCAAAATATTTAAGTTTGCACATTCTTGATGAAATAAAAACGTTATGAATATTTAAGATCGTAAAATTACTTTAATAAAGAAAATCTTGAGAGAAAATAATAATTATTTACCTTCTAGAATATCTTCTATCTTATTTCATTGCTAATAAGTAAAATTTAAGCGACATTCGAAATTTCAAATGTAACGATCAAAATAATATACATCCTTTTGGCGCATCGACATGTTGGTACATAACATACAATGTATGTTGTGCGCCATCTTAGTTCGAATACCGCCAATCTATTACGTTTTACTGAATTTTGTTACTTGATGCAATCCTTTTTCAGATTTATATTTGACATCTTCAAATATTTGATTAGTTTATTTCCTAAATAACCGATTTTTGATCTTTAAGTTCTGTATATTAATATGTCCAGACAGTGTTGTTTTCTTTGTGCAAGCGATGAAGGTGTTTTCCTGGATGTTACGACGGACAATAAACAACAATATTATGACCAATTTGAGATTTGTTCATTTGTTAAGGTAATTTTCTAAAGAAAAACTGCGTGCTTGAAATTATTAATTTATTGAGATATTCGAACCGAGTTAAATTTGCTAATGCATGTCTGAGCGTGCGTTATATTTGTGCACATGGAATAACGTAAATATTCCAACAAAGTGCTTAAATTCATTTCATTATAATTACATTTAAGTATAAGAAACAGATTTATTAGTGTGATGTATTATAATAATGATCCATTGTAAATAACTAATATATATTTTATTAAATCATTAATTTGGAGACATTGTAATAGATGTTACACAGAGCTATTTGGTTAATGTTGCATACAGAAATTTTAATGATGTGAGATTAATACTATTTTGCAGAGTGTTCAAAAGATCATGGTTCTATTATTTAACAAGATATTATACAATGTTTCCATACTTTATGATAATTTAACAGTTAAACTCTAACTTAGCAATATTGCTTTTATTGATAATATGTTAATAGCATATTCATAATATATTCAATTTTATTTTAAAATACACTTACATTAAATATATGAATTAAATATATGTTATTGGTTTTAATAATATTAGTATTAAGACAAATTTATTTATTTCCCGTTTTCTCCTTTATAAAATTAAATATAATAAATATGTTATAGTTTCATAAGATAATTGAATCATCAATAATCAATCATATAAACTGTCATGAGATATTTTGAATCTGTTATATGTGTCAATCTTTGTGTTTTATTATATTGTTCTTTTTATGCTTATTGATTTTTATGTTATTTTTATATATTTTTATTAACCATTGTTATTTATATAGATACCAAGAGCAGACCAATTGCCAGCCAAAATTTGTCACAAATGTGCATACGAATTGAATCAATGCAGCTCTTTTGTACAAAAGTATATAAGAGCTAAAAAAAAGCAAAAACCAAATGTTCGCAAACATTGTGGTTTATGTTGTGAACCAGCAAAAAACGAATTCATCTTTGATCTTAGTAAAGAGAAGAAGTTGCAATATAACCCATTTCATAAAATACAGGAAATTTTTGATAAAGAGGTATGAAATACATTATATATTATTAATTGCATTTAAAATTATTAGAGGAGTAACATGATTTTTATATTTTTAAGCAAATTGGAAACATTCAGAAAAACAAATTCATATGTTTACCTTGTCGATATGTAATAGATGTATTGATAGATTTAATGAATATATGTGAAGAAACTGCAATGAGATTAGAAGATACAGCCAATAAGAAAACAAATTTAAACAAAGTTGATCAATTAATTTTCCCAAAGGTAGTGTTATATAATGTTATATTGATTATATTATATAATCCTTATTAAATTTACTTTTTTGTTATAGATAAAAACAGCTGTTGTTAGTCGCAAAACTACCACTACTGATTCTGCTAGAATAAATTTACATACATTGCATGAATCAACGAGTGATTTTGGTGAAATGACTCGTACACGATCTCGAAATAACAAATTAAACGAAAAAACAAAATTACAAGTTTGTAATAAATGTCATAGTTCTATTAAAACTGACGATGACATGTACAAGACTCAGAAAACTGGAAAACTGGATATTGTATGTAAAAATTGTTGGAAAAATATGGACATTCATAAAACTGAAAAACAAGTACAACAAAATTCCACTGAAATCAAACTTTGTACAGTTTTTCTAAAAGATGTATTAAAAGATATTGATATAAAAGAGAAAAAACTTTATAGGATTGATGAAGATGATGAAGGTAATAAGACATATATTGTAACAGACAAAAATTTAGAAAATAAAAATAAATCTAATAAAACAATCAATAACGTAGGAAATGATGTAGGGAAACAGAATCAAAAACGTTCTGTTAAAAGTTTAAAGACTGCAGATGAGGACACAAGTGATGGAGATGTACCTAATAAGAAATACAAGTCTGATGCCAAAGAAGTAAGTGAAACTAATTTAGAACAGTTGAATACAAACATTCAACAGCAACAGACAACAGCAACACAACATACAAAAATTACACAGAAGAGAGATACACGTGATACAGATTCTCGTGTTACAAGAAGACAAGGAAGAACTTTAACAAAATATAAACGAGCAACTGGTTCATCCTTATCCGACGCAGATGTCGACAATAAACATAATCGCAAGAGATTAAAAACTATTTTAAGTGGTATTCCTATAATGAAAAGCATAGATGTAAATGATGAATCATCAAACGAAGGTGTAATATTAAAGAGAAAGCGATCAAGATATACAAGTACTTCATCTACTATAGAAATATCTGATGATGATACAAATCAGAAGAAAGGCCTTGAAAAGAATGTACGAAGAAAAAAAACTAATATTAAGAAACTCATAAAATCTTCTGCAGTTACTTCTCAAGAATTACAATCCTTAAATTCTGAAAATATATTTGAGACTCAAACATATGTGTGTGACGAATGTGGTGCCAGTTATGAAAATAAACTTACAGAATTGACACATAAATTGACTCACTATAAACAACCAGAATTAAAATTACAGAAATTAAATACTGAAATTTTGACAAAAACAATATTAGGACTAAGCACAGTAATGGATGATCAGTCAGAAGATTTGTCTGAAACAATAGCAATTACGGTAGAAGATGATGAGGAAGAATTGTTGGAAAATGAAATAGATTTGAACATAAATAATCATGCAGATACAAATGATATAGAAAATAAAATTGATTCTTCCAAAAAGGAAGCAGTAGAAGATGTTGTTGATGTAAAACTTGTTATGAAAGAATTTGATGACGATCATAAAACTGAAGAAAAAACAGAAGATTTACAAAAAGAAACCAAGAAAGAAATAGAAGATTTACAAAAAGAAACCGAGAAAGACACAGAAAATTTACAAAAAGAAACCGAGAAAGACACGGAAGATTTACAAAAAGAAATTGAGAAAGACACGGAAGATTTACAAAAAGAAACTGAGAAAAAAACAGAAGATTTACAAAAAGAAACCGAGGAAGAAACAGAAGATTTACAAAAACAACCCGAAAAAGAAACAGAAGATTTACAAATAGAAAGCAAAGAAGAAACAGAACATTCACAAGAAGTGACAGAAAATTTACAAGAAACCGAGAAATTTACCAAGAAAGAAATAGAAAATTTACAAATAGAAGAGAAAGAAACAAAAGATTTACATGAAGTTTTAGAAAAAAATGAAATTAAAGAAGATAAGAATGAAGAAAATGAAAAAGAAAAAAATAATTTCAAAATTGGTGAACGCATTCATAGATCTGTAGACTGTCTGAATTCAGAACAAATAATAAAAATTTTGGATAATAATGATTCTGAAAATAAACAAGAAGAACATAAAGAAAAAGATATACACGAAAACAATGAAATCAAGGTAGAAGAAAAACAAATTGAAATTGAAGTATCTGAAGAAAGAGAAACAGAAAAAGATGGAGAGAAACATATAAATGTAGAAGAAAATAAACAAGATGAAGTAGTATGCAATGGACAACAGTCTCAAATAGTTAATCAGGAAAGTTCAAATAAAATTGATAAAGATTTTGTAAATAATGTTCCTAAGAAAATGGAACAAAGCAATATTGAACATGATAGAACGAGAGATGAAACGAAAGTAGGAGTCGATGATAAAGACGATATAACAATATCTACCGAACAAAAATCGCCTAAATTAACACAGAAAAGAAAATCTTTTGACGAAAATAAAATACAAACAAAGATAAATGATTCTGATTTTAAAAAATCGGAAGTTTTAGAGGAAAATGTATTATCCAAAGAAGATAGTACAACTGATAAGCAACATGTTAGTGTAAATGTGGAAATTGTGGAATCAAATTCTTCAAAAGAAGAAGAGTCAACGAATGATTCTATAACTGCAGCGGCGGAAATATTGCAGGAAGTACTTGATTTAGCAAGCGCAAAAGTTGAAAAACGACAAGAAGTTCTTATAGATATTTCTACCAATATTGATTCTATGGAAACTGAGACTTTGGAAAACATATCACGTGAAATACAAAACACTGTTGATATGTAACTTCTTAAAATGCAGACAATGTCAAAAGTGGAAGTGAAATAACTTTCTAAGTATATCAATATATATATATATTGATCACTTTTCTACAAAATTAAATATAATTTTTATACAATTTAAAAATAGTTTTTCTGTTTTTATTATTTAAATATTTGCTGTATTATTAATTCATATTTACATAAAATGAAACAATTGTTTAATTACAATTATTTCAAATTTAAGAGTTAAACTGCACAATTGTAATTTTGATATCATCAGTATTGGCTCTTTATATAGTTTATTTTGACACAAGAATTACTTGAAAATATTTTTATTGAATTTTATATACATGCCTATAATTTTGTATTATTCATAACTCATTGTCATTATTTCTGGAAACATTTTTTGTTATAAATTAACAATACACGATATCTATATATAATATTTAATTTCTTAAATATTTTGGTTGTGTAAATGATTGTTTCTCATTATGCATAAGTGATTAATGCTATAAATTTTATTTTTTTCCCAGTGAAATAAATAAGAAATATTTTATATACCAGAAGATTTAAATCAGTTTATCTTTATATGTTACAAATTTGAAATATGAATATTAATTTTCTATTAATATTGAAGTGTTTTTCAAAGACATTTTATTGATTGATATCTGTAAAGTATTTTTAATTTCTTTTATATCGTTTATTTGTGTATTTTTAAAAATTGATACAAAAAAATTGATTATATATAATGTGTATTAAATTGTCTTTAATAATACAAGTGAATAGATTGAAATACTATATGAAATTACTTTAAATTAAATTTTAATGTAATTATTTTAATATTAGTAAAAATTTTATTTATATTTTAATACTGACAAAATTTTCCAGAAGCAAATATTTTCCACAAACGTATTATGTATTTTCAAGAAGTAAAAATTAAACTATCGTGTGCAATGTAATCACAAGATTTCACCATTTTAATTATTTTTTACTTTTTGTTTGATAATACTTATTTCATTTAATTATTTAAATTGCTTTACAATAAAATCTTTCTGAAGTTTTCTATCTTACGCATTTATAATTGCTAAAAATTTCACTGTAAAAAATGGTTTAATGATGTAATCGCCCTTTATCATTGCTTTTCTTTCAATTTCATTTTTATAATTGCTTTATAACTGCGTAATTATTTAAATATTGTTTATTTCATTTCATTATGATTACTGTGTGAAATACGAAATTTAGATGAAACTCTGAATGAAATTGAATGAGTATAATGTGAATGAAACAAAAAAAAAGATGCTAATTGTAATAATAAATTTTATTAGACGTAATTGTAACATACGGATTTTTGAAGTTGCGACGTTGCTTTTACAGCCCATAAAATTAAATTGTAAAAGAGAGCGATGATGAAATATCCGAGTTTTCATATTGAATTTCCAAGTCTGATTTTGTATCTGAAATATTAAATGTACAATATTATAATACAATAATTTTCAATAAAACGTTACATTTATGTGACGTTGATCTCAGATTCAGTCAAGTTTGAGACGCTCTAAAATCTAGCATCAAGACAGTTTGATTTTTCACGAATAAAAAAAAAGATAAATTTATAAAATTAAAAGTTACAGATACATTTGTAAAATTAAAAATTAAGTCAGTGCGTTCTTCGCGGAGATTTTATGTACTATTTTAAGTAAATATACGTTAAATGTGTATTACAATTAAAAAAAAAAAAAAAAATAGTGGCCATCGTAACACGATAGTCAGTATATTAATGTAATAAAAAACATATAGTATATTTAACAAAAAATTTAAAAAGAATCAATGAATGTATGTATATAGCATAAATATACAATTATCAAAATTGAAAAAAAGTTCCAACAATTTGTAAACATTTAATTTCGTCACAGATTGATAAATGTTTGTATCAGTATATACGTCCCTTCTAATTTCAATTTTGATAATTGTCAAAGAAATTTCTGATACACAGGTGAAAAGAAAATTAATTCAAATTGAATTTTAGTTACTGTGTATGTGTTCAGTCCAAAAGATCTCTCTGTAACTTTTCCATCGACAGAGTTTCAACGTTGCGTTTTCATCGTATTCACCACTTTGTAATAATAAATCGATATATTTCTCGATTCTCTCTTGACCTTAAAAGTGACACTATCATTATGTACACGTAAATGCTGGAGAGATTAAAAATTTTTATCGAACTTAAAGTTAGTAATAATCCGTAATTAAATATTCAACATTATGATACGATTATGATAAATACTTACATAAGTTGTTAAAATATGTAATATAAAACAAATAGTAGCTGTATTTCTATATACTTGAGTAAAGATCTTAGGTAATCAAAAATGTAGCATATGAATACTGTATACTGACATTTCCTTTTTTTCTTATCGAAATGAACAAGAGTAGACATGCCAATTAGATATTTAAGTTTATGTACTGTATTGATATATAATTTTTTAAAATGTAGGACAACCTTTAGAAATTCCTGCAATACATCTTGCTCGATCAGCTTCGTTAGTCAAGTTAAGTCTACTGTATAAGTTTAGTGCCGTTTCCAAATGACTGGTCGATACATGTAACTTTCCCTGCACGAAAAATTCTTTTCTTTTTCACTTGATTCAACATTTTCTGTGTTGTGAATACGAGTTATTTCAACTTATTAAATGACAGAGCACGTTTTATTATAATCTTTTTATTTTATTCCTTTACCTGACTTAAATAGTGCTCGCCCGTGTAATAATGTGCATTGGCAAGTTTATCGAGGAGGCCGAAATTTTCTGCGGTTTCTCGACACATTCGCAAATGTTTCTCCGTGTAGTCATTATTATTTAATTGCTACACGTAAGACAAGTATCGTTTACATCTTAAGAAAAACGACATTGTGCTTGGAAAAGCAAAGGGAAGGATTACTTTATGCGCAAAAGCCAGTTCCATGTATGCATTACAAATACCCTCGACATCCGAGATTTTCTTGGCAAGAGCTAATAATTTCGAAAAACTTTTTAACGCATTTTTAATATCGTTCACAGCGATGTAACATTTCCCGAGCTCGTGAAGAGCTTCATTTAGATATTCGGTGTTCCCAACTGTTTTTAATTTTATTTCCATTAATTTTAATAACTTCAATAATTTTTATACTTTGCTTTACATATATCACTATAAAACGAAATAGAAATTAATGGAATTTACTATCAGTTGCTCTCGTTACAGCCTCATTGCAGACTTTCAAAGCTGCATCGGGATTTTGGGGACGTTCCTCGCGAACGAAAATCAACAGAGCTTTGTACAAGAGGATGTTGCATTCTTTAAAAATGCAGTCTTGCCTTATTCCCAATTTCATCGACGCGTTCCATACCTTATTTTCTGAATCTTCTCGCGCCTTGTTTAGATAATCTAGAGCTTCTGTGGGATTCTGCACTGTTCATACATATGATCGAAAGCATGATCTTTTTTGAGAGTTTCAAGTGTGAAAAGTTCGGGATCTATTACTAACATTGGTAAAAAAGAAATCGACCGTATAAGTAACGTATAAACGTGATCGTTTCACCATCGTCATTGTCTATTAACTTCGCGGCCAAAAGGGCAGATTGATAGAGACGTTCGGCTAGCCACCACCATTCCCACGTTTTCGATTGAAAGAACAGGGCCATGTCTAAAAGTGTCGTTGCTTCTGCAAGATGGTCACCTAAGTAAATTGTTTTAATCGGTGAAACTGCATGTAGCATCTATGAAGAGACTTGGTGGAACCATACTCTTTCATACCTTTACTCTTACTATTTTCGGACACGATCAATCCATTTTTTAGACATGTTATAATATCTCGTTGATCTTTCAAAGATGGCTTTTTCCACAACAACGATCCAAGCATTTTTTCTGTAATTTTTTCATCGAAATCTAAAAGTTCCGTCAAGCAATCGAATGATTCTCGATATCCCTCCTCTTTAAGTTCGAGAAGGATCGCCTCGTGATACGGCATATGAAATCTGTTTTAGGACCGTCAGTTAATAATACTTTTATAAATACATTCGTATTATTTTTATTTCTATATTTCGAATATATACGATAATAAGAACCTTCTCACTTCCTTAGGAGTTATGTACGGTAATGCGGCTTTTATGTCGTCAATAACCTTATTTATTTCTGTCCCCTGAGCTTGCGGCAAAGTTTTTAATTTCGTCGGCAGATTTACAGTATATCCGGCGAGTTTACTAGCCGAGCTGTTTGACCAATCGGTGCAATTCTTCTCCTTCAAGAATTCTACGACATCATGTCTTTCCACGCGCTCGAATTTTCCAGCCATTGCTTCAAGCGTTTGCTTTCAGAAAATGAAAAAAATACGGCCGGGAGAGTGAAATGAAAAAAAAGTGGAAAATATAATAATAACCGTATTCTCGGGTTTCGCAACGCTACGGCTGCATAATTTATTGCATAAGATAAATATCAACGTAAGTGGTAAATACCGTCCATGCACGGTTGACAAAAATATACACACATTTATACACAACATAAAATCTGAAGGGAGAGTTTCTCGCGCACGCGCAATAGTTTCCAACGATTTCCGTTTTTGTACATACGATGAAATAGCATACCTACCGATTGCGTGAGAAACTTGCCGCAAATTGTAATTTTCGTTTGCAATGAAAATTCTTTTGTATTAGTAGATTTATGCGGTAGCAGCTACCGGTTTCCTTGGTTCGAGCCTCACCTTGAAACCGTCGGCTCTCTTCAAGATGATGTCCGCTTGTAGTCTGAAATCGGACTCTTTCACGTCAGATCTTACGCGGAAGTTTCTGAGGATTGTCGACAGGACGATTTTCAATTTCAGCATTGCGTATTTCCTTCCTACGCAGGATCGTGGCCCGGCAGAGAATGGTACGAACGCATAGTAGTGACGGTTCGCGGTGTTCTCCGGCAAGAAGTTGTCAGGATTGAAGACGTCAGGGTTAGGGTAGATGTGTGGTTGTCGATGCAACTTGAAGGTGCCAATGACAACTGTGCAGCCAGCTGGAATGGTATAGTCTCCACTCGCTAAAATTTTTATCAATTTTGTCAATACCGTTCTTGGCAAAAAAGAAAAAAGAAAAAAAATAAATAAAAGAAAAAGATATGAGGGCAATACCAACCGCATTTCAGATCTGTTTTGATCTCACGAGCGATAAGAGGTACAGGTGGGTACATGCGAAGAGTTTCCAAGAGGCAGCGCTCGAGGTACTTCATCTGCAAGGTGTCTTGGAAAGTAGCTGGTCTATCACTGTCACCAAAGATCTCATCGAGTTCCTCAATGACTTTTTCTTGAATATCAGGATGGCAGCCCATCATTGCTAGGAAGAAACTGGATCCAGCGGCAGTCGTATCGTGTCCCTTTAAAACACGTCGTTTCACTGCACCTTTTATCGTACAACAAATTTATCCCGGAATCTTCTTTGAAATCTTACCTCGAACATAATGGTGTCTACTTGTTCTTTGACTTCTTTGTCAGAAAGAAGAACACCGTCTTGGCCAGCTTCGATCAAGAGATCGAGGAAAGCTTGTCTCTTCTTTTCACCGACGTCGTCATCAACGTCCAGATCGTCCTTAAGGCCGACCGATTGACCAAACGAAACACCCTCTACGACGGTGGTATTGCCAGCCTGAAATTTATGAACGTGTCACATCGATATGTCACTTTAAAGATTAAGTATCGTATAATATATACAGATCGATGTTGAACCTCACCTTTTCGTTCTTTTGCGCGCTGGTGTCAATGACATTACGCTTTCCACTCTTGTACTCCTCCTTCTTGCGCGCGATGACCTTCTTGGTCAATCCGTGAATGATCTCGAGCAATTTTATCTGATTCTTTCCGTATTTCGTCAGGTTGAATAGCCAGTCAGGTCTGAGCCATACTTTGGTGTGACGGAGATGCAAGATGTCGCACATCCTGCGAGTAAATTATCAGCTGTAATACACGTGCGTAACACATGGTTGTTTATCTTTTATAGAAATGCATCCGTTTTCCAATAGTTACGCAACACCGGTTACAACCATGCCACCGTACCAAACGTGCACCTTTGGAATATCGGTGAACTTTCTCCGAAGGAAGAAAACGTTTGCGTAAGAGGGTCGGAAAAATAAATACGTACTTCATTACAGCCATGGCGTATTCGAATCCGCTGGACTGTGTACTCTTGGAAACACCCATGGCAGTTTCCAAAAGAATTTCGACGGTGAGTTCGGACATGTAATCGTGGCAGTCGAATTCTTTGTTGCCTTCTTTGCGCATTTTCTCGACGACAGCGCGGGCGTTTGCGTTGAATAGGTCGATGAAACTCTTCAACACGTTCAAGTGGAAGGTTGGGGCGATTAGTTTACGGTGATTGCGCCATTTCTGACCTATATTCGAATCATTTTTCAACTCAGTTATCTGCTACGTTCATAATTCGTATATAAGCGAGACCAAGAAAGGTTTCGGGAGAATTTTTAATTGTGCGTCGATTAATGAGGGAAACAACTCTGAAAAAGAATCACGACCTCTTCGAGAAAATGTGTAGCACGAAGAAATAGTAATAGTAGTGACAGACACAGACAGAGAGAAATACTAGAAATGATGTCGACAAATTCCCTTCCTGCTTGCATCTGTCTCACGCAAACACATTCCAATACTTGTGAATTATATTCGAGCAATGATAAATAATTGTATCGTATCGATGTTACGTATATTTAATATACGATAATTGATACGATCGATGACATAACAGATATGAAATCAAATGTTTCTTAACTACCCTGTATATTGCAGTAATGATATTACAAAAGCTAATTATATCGCTTTCTTTTTGTACTTTCGGTCGTTGATGACATAAAAGTTTCGCCTGCTTGGAGGAAATGATGAGGGGTGCGAAGAAAGTTTTATTTTACTGTACGAGGTAGTTGCAGACTGTGCTGTTACGTGCACATGTGTCAAGCCCTGTTACGTGGGCGAATAAATGGTTGAAGGAGTTTCGTTACAGGAAGAAAAAGACTATCTGGACAACGAGAAAGTTACGTTTAAATAACTGCACTCAATCGTGAAACTGCATCTCGCTTGTTTCACCGTTGTTGCTTTCGCTATCACTTGGAGAATATTTTTTCTCTATTTATAATATATTTTTCCTTTGCTTTCCCCTTTACTTCATTATCGCAACAGAAGATCAAAATATTTTCTTTTCACGAAAAAGTCAAAGAACACTCGTTTTCGTGAAATAAAAGTACGAATTAATTTTTTGTACTGATGAAAATTTTCAAAATTCGAGCTAAAGTGCAAGTAATGCTAAAAATGTACTATTATATTAAGAAAGTCTTCATAAGCTTTGATTAAACAGTGCACTATACCGTAAAAAAAAAAAGGAACTTTACAACGAAAACTTACCGGTGGAGATGAGAAGACCATCGCCAAGCCACGGTTGGAAGAATCTATATTCGGAAGATTTGTCGATGTACACGTGACTGGATAGGATTATTTCAACGTCACGTGGATCAATCAAGAAAATAATTAATTTGGGACCGATCCATAACTTGACCACATCCTTGAATTCCTCTGACTTTTTCATTACATTCTGGAAGATGGCTATAATATGGAAATAAAATCGTTGTTTAATTTCCTGATTCCTCGCGGATCTAAGGATCACGGAACTCAAGTTATGTAAGATGAATTCGAAAGTTAATGCGAATCGCATCGATGCGATTATTCTGTTCAAATCTGTATAAAGTACTTTACTTTTGTTTTGAATATTTACTTACCGTCGGAACTTCCAAGGAATTCCAAGGCATTCCCGATTATAGGCAAAGATGGTGGGCCAGGTATTTTTTCGGCAAGTTCGAGCATATGACGTCTAGAGAGTCGGAAATAAATAAAGTAAAGAACGACTGCTGGGATGAAAAGTGATAAGAACACGGTAGTTGCCGAGAACCCGGAAGCCGAAGCGGCAGCCGTCGACGCGGCTACTATTTGCGGTCCAGCTGTAGACATGATTTATACCATCTGAAACGGGATTGGATTTGTAATTGTATTCCTTCTATTTTCTTGTCACTGAATAAATCGTGATGGAAATGATTCAAGAAACGAATCACGTTGACGTATCGAACATGATCACTCGAGTTTCACGGCATTTTCAAGTTCAAAGATGAAAAAATGTTGAATATCGGTAATACACTTGTGTCTTCATGATGTATGAGGGAAAGAAAATATCGCCACCCACCTAATGCTTGTACTTATGCGATGAGTTCTTGTCGATGAACCATCACCGAACTGGTTTTCCAACTTGGTGCGATCTCTTTTATAACCGGGCCTTTCTACGGGTCACCCCTACTTAGGTAGAGATTCGCAACGTCAATTAGTAGCCATGTGTCATATATCTATTGGAATTAATATTTAGATCCATTTGTTTTTTTTTTTTTTTTTCTTTTGACTACTAATGTGGTTTCAATCGATCGTGACACTATTCGATGATCATGCAATTTTTTAATTAAAATATTTTAAACTTATCTTGAAAGTTCTCGCTGTTTCATGCTGAACATTCCCAAAAGAATAACTCTTCTGGAATAAACAATAATTTTGATGTAATCAAATATTTTTATTTAAAATAACAATATTCGATATACTTCTTTTGACAAGAGTATACAGCAATTCTAAGGAAAAAAAATATCCTTGTCTTTTAAAGCATTTTTTTTTTTAAATCATCGGGAAAAAATAGACAGAAAAAGTGAAAATCAATCGAAAATAAATCAGAGGAATGTGTAAGATGAAACAGAACATTTATATCCAATTAATCTTATTGTTCGTTTATAATTCATTGTTACATATTTACTACAGTTTTCCATTTTTACATCGGATTTGTAAAGTACGTATGTTGAATAAAACAAAATCAATTAATAGTCATTTTGGACAATAGAAACCTTTACATTACAAAAGATTAATTATTGCACTATTAACTGAACATAATTTAATTTTAGTTCCAAAATCCTACAATTATTTTTCGAAGAAAAGCAAATAACAGACTTTATAAAAAATTATATCATTTTAAATAATAATTGGTATTATTATTATTATTATTATTATTTTATGCGTAAAAAGAAAGTTGAAGAGGGAGAAAATTCTCTGATTCACTGTATGCATAATATAATATTTATTTCCGTTAGAAACGAATATAATTAAAAGAAATTCATAGTAGCAATAATTTCTTACCTTTACATTCTTTTTTTTTTTTACATCGATGATAACATTCTCATAATCAAATTGAATAACGAAAGAAAAGAATACGTCAAGTCATCAGAGACGTAGAGAATATTTCCGCCTTGACCTACTCCCCTATCACTGTCAGCAGTTTCATGATTTACAAACAATGCTTTTTCCTTTCTCTTCGTTTGATTGCGCAGAAATTGAATTCATTTTTATAATTTGTGTTATATAGTATTGCCACACTTGAAGAAACTTTGTCATAAAGTATCGATTGATTCATTTAAAAATTATTAAATATAAACAAACACACACCCTCTTGGCCACTTTGTTACGATGTCTTAAAAATTATATTATTAATAAAAATAAAGCATAACTTTTTTTTTTCTTTTTTAGAAGAATTTCTTTCATAAAATCTGAATGAATTCTAATATCAGCTATTGATTTATCAATTTACCAATTTATCAGTCAAATAAAAAATGGGAATTTTCTCTGAAGATTTAAAAAATTTCTATAAAAATTTTATAATATCATATTTTGAGAATATTTTATCTTATATATGTTGGAAATAGTTTATCTCAAAAGTTTATTAAAAGTTCTAAATTTACTGATTTTACCTGATCGTATTTTTAAAAAGATTTTATATTAAAAATTGGATTTAAAAAAAATTATGAACTATCTATGATTCTCAGTTTTAATGGGAAAAACTTGTGTTCAATCAACTTACAATCGACGGATATCCGGGTCAATGCGAAATGACACGACTTTCTGACTCAAATCCATACGACAATAACTGGCTCAATGCATATGTATATTGTTAGAATGAGGTTATACGATTTAAAAATTATATTGGAAGTTATGTTAAATGTTATATGTTAAATATAACATTAATTATTGTTACTTAATTTACAAATATGTTATTTATTATAATTTATTTGTTTCATGGAGAAGATACAAGTACGTATACTAAAAAATATTATATGATAACATAATAATATTTTTTTCTTACAGGAATTTACATATAAAAACATAATTATCACGAAAAAACTATCAAGAGAATATGACAATGATAAAAATTGACATTATTTAAACATGTATTAATGTTCCAAATAAGTTTGAGTAAGTTTTTTTAGTACTAAAGATTTTTATTGCTGTTATTTATGTAAAATATAACAAAGATGGAGAAACACATTTGTGTTTAGGGGATCTACCCCCAATAACCTTCACCTCCACATAGATCATTCTTCTGAGTAACCTTCACAAGGTTTTAACCGTCGTTGTTTGTTAAAAAGTTATTAACAAAATAACTTTTATAAGTAAAATATACCATTTCGATACTGGATACATATTTAAAAAAAATCAGTTCATGGTATGTATATGTTATATTTAATATTTCTACAGTTACCGCTTTGTTTTGGTCTTTTCTATCGAGGCGTTTGATATTTGATATTTTAAACGATTTTTTGAAGTATTCAGAAGTATTTTTAAAATACTTAATTTTTCATTTTATTCATTTTATTCAACGTATGTATGTACTTTATGTTATGTAGGAAGTTTATTCGAATATACGATTGCTATCTATAACAGTACGCTCGTTATTTTTATTTTTATTTATAGTATTTTTAGTTTTATTTATAGTAGTATATGCTCGTATTTTATTTAACGTACGTACATATGTACTTTATGTTATATAGGAAGTTTATTCGAACATATATGATTGTTATCTATAGTAGCATGCTCGTTGTAGCTCCACCAGGTGGCAGCACTTCGTCAAAAATACCAATTGTTTTTACGATAATACTTAAATTTGTGATTAAAGTTTTCCTTTTAAGATTGCATTAACGAGAAAAATATCGTGCGGTGTCTTGTAAGTAGTATCATGTTTTTCTGTGTTATAAATTGCATTAAACGAAACTTATCGTTGAAAGTCTAACATATTAGAAAGTGTTACGTTAGGATTAAGACTATCAATAGCTTATATGTTGAAAATGCTTTTCGCTGAATAAAATCCCGTGTTAAGATATACTTCCTAAAAGTCATATAGAATTTAACGGCAATGAATTGTTCCAACCGAAATGAGTATTGCAACAATTTGTTGAGGTTATGTTTTCGTTGAATCGAAGATTTACTGATATCTGATAAAGAAACGCACAGAGGAAACGTGCACGTCTGTATATGTCATTCAAATAACGCGCCTGTCACATTTAAATACAACCATAGACAATTCTCTTTTTTTTGTCCTATTTGGATCAACGAAATACGTAAGTACGTTGGTTAATTATCTCTTTGTACTTGTTTTATCTCGCTGGTAAAGTTTGTTACATAATAACGTCATGTTTTTAATTGAACGATAAATCATTGTATGGTCACGGGTTAAACTTTATCCCCTCTTTTCAGCATACATTATACGTCAGTCTATTCGCGCAAGTTTTCCTCAGTTCCGCCATATGAATGTAATTCGTATTCAGCGCATCAATACGTGGTACTAACGTGCATTGTGTCCAAAAGCTGGATGAAGTTCCACTTTAGTCATGAATACTGCGTAAAAAACGTTTGCACTACACCAGTTTTATTAAATGTAAATAAATACTTACTTACAAAATACATTTAAAAACGTACGAAAAAGAGGTTGAACATCCATCCATTCAATTTTACGTGAAATCTTTCAGGGATTTCGCAATGCACTCGCGCTAGTAGCACGCTTTTTCTTTTCCGTCGCGGCAGCCGGTTTCGTTTTCTTCAGTTGCTTCTTCTTGTATTTTTTCTTCGAGATTCTCTGCTTGCGAGAATCGGTCGACTCATTGTCTGATGAAAAACTGTCGCATAAAGGAACGATCAGGGGTTGCAAATGTATGTGAGAGCGTGTGTGTGGTTGCAAGCGGATTTGAGATTTCGTGATGCTCGATGTTTTCCCACCGTTGGAAACGGCACGAGTGGCGCAACCTTTTTGATGCTTCCGGGACTCAATTTTGTGCTGCCGCGTTTGTACTTTGGAAGGTACCTCAAGCGTGACCAATTTCAAAGTGTCAGCTTTGATCGTTAAAAAGGACGTTTTACGATGACGCGCCTCTTCTACTTTAGAATTTAGATTGACTATCTTCTGCCATTTGAAAGGAGATTTCTTTTTCTTCGGCTTCCGCTCGGTGTCCTGAGGTTCCGCGCCTAAATTGTCTTCCTTCGAACGTGTCATATCTTTACGTTTATATTTATTTTGTGCTTCCTTCGTATCGTTTTTCGTATCGATATATTTGAGAAACTGTAATTTCTTGGTGCTCCTGAAATAGAAATAACTCGAAATATTCGTCAGTGATATAAGAAAACTTCACGTACTTCAGTAATATTTTATTATTTATTTTATCCGGGGTTAATGCCATATTGGATATTCCCCAGCTTAATGGTCCCTTTGCAATTGGATGCTCGATACTTTTATCGATAGTTTCTGCGGCATCAAGTGGAACTCCCATCCATATTTGTTGTCGCAATGAACTGAGCTTAATTTGTATATCTTGACTTTTTAATGGAACAGGTGAACGATGTCTTAAACTCCTGTATCAAAATCAAAGATTTAAAGAAAACAGATTCCCTTCTTGCGTTAAATCCATTTTCATCGAAACACTTTGTTTTACACATTTATTTATACTTTATTTATACCTAACCAAGCGAAGACAATGGGATCGTCTATTCGCCTTCGATTCTTCCTTATCGACGCTGAAATTCTCATTTAAAGACATACTATGAGCTCTCACTATCTCCGGTAAAATCAGTGCGTCGCTGGTGATCTCTTCTGTTTCGTTGTTCATAAATCGAATAACTTCTTCCTTGCAATTTTCGTGAATTCTTTCTGAGTAGCCTAAACAATAATTTTACATATACCTCGCAGTTTAGTTTTAATAACATTTCAATGGTGCGCTCTCACGTTCTGGCCCCGTCAGTCCTTCGTCCGCTGAATCAATGTAGTCGCACAAATCGCTGCCCGGGTCCAGAGTTGGCAAATCCATCACTGCTCTTCTAGTCTAAATATCAACCGGCCAATCGGTAAGTAATTCATTTCAAATAAGCGTGCTTTACTCGCTGAAGGAGGATATCAATGATATTTCGAATTTTACCAGCATCCTTTTGCGTCGAAGGTAGCCCCTGTTGGCGCCGGTTCCCTTTTTGCTTCTTCTTCTCGCTAATTCTAAACTTCGAGTAGGAATAAATGTTGGCGTAGGTGGTGGCGCGCATAAATATTGCGGCGAAACAGGCGGCTCCTTCAATGTATAGTTCCATGTGCCTTCTAGAAATTCTATTTCTTCCTTCTCTGAGATTGAACTATCCGATGTATCCCCTTCATCACTGGCGAGGATATACACGCAATCAATTGAAAACAATTGAATCATGCTTCAGTTAATCCTTCAAACATTGAAAAGTACCTGGAATAATCGGTTAAGTCGATGTTCGTCGGTTCTTCGGCATTGGAACCACCCTTCATTAGCCTAGTAATTATTTTGCTCCGAAGCTTCTCCTGCCAGTGCGTAATTTATCATAATTCAATCAAATGAAAATAAACAAAGCAACAGGAAATGTTAAGAGGAGCAAATGTTCCGTTGTCATAACATGGAATAAGTATCGTGGTCTGTACCTTCATAGGGTCTGGATCAAAGAAGTCCAACAGAGTTTCACAGAATACTTTCCCAATTTGCTCGTAATCTTGTGTAGAAAAATGGGTGCCAGATCTAGACCCTATTTTCGTCCCTCCCATCGACGCCTCCATCGTGTAACTATTTTGCACTCCCATGGACCACACTACAACCCTTCCCGTACCTTCTTTATCCTTTTCCACGTGAAATTTGCAGTTTTCAAAAGAGAACTAAAAATTGACTACTTCTTATACCTATTTGGATTTTATTAAAAAAAAAAAAAAAGAAAAGAGAGAGAAGAAGAAGAAAATAACAACGAAAGAAAAACAATGTATGATCTGTATCGAATCGTTTACTTTGTCAGCTGCGTTCTTGTGTAGCATCAGAGGAAACACTTGTTCGGAGAGTTTTGTCTGCGACGCGGTTCTTTTGCTTTCGCAGCCATAAACGAATATATTGTGTTTCCTAGAGTGAGCGTGTAGATCACAATAAATGGCCACTCCGCATTCTTCCAGTAATCGTCGAATCATTAACTTTGTATGCCAGACCGAGGGGTAGCTTTCTCTCATCACAGTCCTATATTGCCTATTCAGATCTTTTCCCGAAAGCGAGCAACGATTGTTGCCAACAATAACGCCATCCGGGTTTAGCATAGGGACTAGTTTGAATACGAATCTTTCTCGCAGTACCTGTGTTGTCGAACGTCTCGTTAAAAAGTGAAGAAAAAGCAAAAAAAGAAAAAGAAAGAAACGAAATAAAAATGAAGATCATTTTGAATATTGACACGTACTCTGGCTTGATTCGATTCCCCGGTTAGAAAATCAATAATCCCTTTCATCGTCCAGCTAGATGGAGTTTCTCCGGGATGAACTCGCGCCGTGATAACGATGCCTTTTTTCCTTCGTACTTCGTCATCGTAGGTAGGCGCAGTGATGGTTAGGTAATAAACTCTGTTTCCAGCCAACGTACGACACAGCAGTCGTAATTTAGTATATCTGGATTTTATAGGATCCGCGACTAATTTGGCAAGATATTCCTAAAAGGTATTCCTAAATTCGTTACTTCTCATTATCGATATTTTTCGTTACATGTCTGATTTAAATCACTCCCACTATGTGCCTAATAATTAACTTAAGCTTCAAGAAATTATTGTTCACAGACTATCAATGAAAAAAAAAAAAAACGTAAGGATGGTACTTGTACTATTATTATTATTACCTGTAAATCGGTATATGTATATGGATAACAATGTGCTAAATAGACAGTGTCTCTGTCATGAGGGAAAGAGACGTTGAACGTTAATGTGTGCTTTTCTTTTTCTTCGTCACTTCTGGGAAGGAAGGTAAATTATAATAAAAATTATGAAAGTATTAGAAATATGATAACGTACGATGAATCGTTCCTGTAATAAGCGATATTTTCACCGCATCTTCTCCAACCAACGGCTCGCGTCTTGGCGTCCTCGATCGAGTACAAAAGTGGTCGAAGACCTTCGTTGTACAGACTTTCCTCTTTGCAAAGGTTTACGATAGACAATCTAAAATTATTTTCAATTTTTTCACATAATAAATATTTGTGATAAATATACTAAGGATATTTGTATATTGTTATCAAAAATTTGAAAATTTTATGAAAATATACAAAATACAAAGACGTCATTATAAAATTCGGAGAGTAGAGAAAATTTTTATGTGGTTTTCATTACTTTAAAGATTAGATTCGTACAATAATTTGGATTTAAGTTTAAAAAAGTGTGGATTAATTATAATTTCTAAAGTGAGATAGACAGATTGGTGTAATTCTAGTTATAATCAGATCTTATGTTCTATCAGAAACAGTTACATAAAGTCTAATAATAAATAATAAGAAAATGATATAAAAATTACAATAATAATCCAATAATACTCCCATAAAAGTTAATTTATTTGAGTAAGAGTTAAATGATCCAGAGTTGAATGATCACCTATAATTTGTCCTGCTCCTCGTATTTGATATCCTGAAATAATACCACTGGGTATGCCTTTGAGTATAAAGATCCTTTCTAAGGTACAATTGATAATACGTGTCAGTGATCTTTACGACTTTGCAAAGGTTTCCCGATTCGAAACGGGATTCAAAGTGTAAATCGCTGTTAGTGTCCATCAGGTCGGACACTCTGGTTACTAACAACACGTTGCTGCTATTAGTCTCGACGTTCTTTGATTCATTTCCATTTGAATCGGCTGGAAATTGGGCTGGGAACGGCGCGACCGTGCTACCGCCTACGCAGGATCTACTAAACTGTTGATCATGGAATGAATAAATAAAATCTTCCTTCGAATTCTGATCGCTATGATCGACACGAATGTACATATTACAGACTCACATAACTGGTGACGCTGGTTGGATGGTATCGAAACATCACAGTTCCAAACTCGTCTCCTAATGGCTTTGGTCTTGGTTCCTTTCCGGTTGGCACGTAGAACGGTTCTGGAACGGACGGAGCGTATTCGATGTGCCTGACTCTTTCAGGAAGTACCTGAAATATTGTTGGAAACATTTTACTTTCCTTTTATACATAGAGTGTTTCAGAGTGTCGATGGTGCATACTTGGCACTCCGTGGGCCATCTAGCAGTCTCCTGGATGATACCATCTATCGTACAGTGAGTGTCCAATATGCTTCGAAGAGTTTCTTGCGACTGATCATCCCTGGTTCCAAAAGGCATAGAGAGCAGCGACAACTCCGTTTCCCTTCGCGATAGATCGCATCGTCCCAGCTGCAGCAATTGTAACTCCTGGAGTTTATTTAAGTTTGCCAGCGCTCCGCCTGTGTCGACAACAAACAAATATTTCCATGCTGCTTGTTCATAGTAGACACGCCACTTTGATTTACCAGGAATCGGCTGAACTGGGAAAAGCATGGCTTGAAGTTCCTTCACCTTGCTATCGGTTAAATGATCTTTCATTTTTCGTTATCTACCATCGGCCTCGTCATCTTCGTCTGATCTGTCGACCTCTTCGTTGTTCAACATTGCCGCCTCTTTCCTCTCAACACTCTCAGACTTAGTTTGCCTCGAAGCGCAGTCAACGATCCACAGAATTCCTTCATCCGATAAACATTTTGTTACCGCGCTCATCTTCTTCCAGCGTTTTGATCCTTTAGCCCTTGTTATTGAAAGAAAGTGATACTTTCCTCGTTATCTGTCGAATGAAACTCCCGACCATTCCTCAAGCTTGTCTTTGAATGCATTTTTTTGAAACACTCATCGAAGCTCACTCGACAGCGGCGATTTTAAATGATGCCTCGAGCAAACAAAACGTGTTCCTCGAGCGAATCTACCGCGTGAACTGCGAATAGGAACTCGCTGGCAAGAGGAACTTTGTAAAACCTGGCTCGTCGATTGCCTGACAACGGCAGAAACGGGGGCGGAGCTAGTAGCCCGATGATTGTTCGAAGCCCTTTCTCGTTCCTCGAGGTTCGTCGCTCTGCTTCGATCGAACATCCGTATCGAATCGATCCCGGCTCATCGCGAACCGCCGCGTTTCTTTATCGATTTTTTTCGCACGCATCACCGCGTTCCCTTCGCGATCGAAATCTAGCTTCTAATATTTTAATAATGTTTCAATTTCTCGCATCATCTCGTCTGGCTTTTATATTTCTCTAACAAGTTCTTTCTTTCTTACAAGAAGACGCATGTAAGATGAAATGATTTATGAGAAACGCGATTCTTTTATCTTATTCGTTGAACTTTGATAGATTTGACGTTTCTTTTCTTCTTCTTTTCGTTTTATAATAATAATATTAATAAACTTGCAATAAATAAAACATATTATTTCTCGTCTATTGTCCGGAGATATTTCAGAACTTCTTAAATTTGAAAATTGAATCCTTATAGTCGAATATCCGGATATCTCGATGGATTCTTGTCATCATTTTGAAGTTCGCAAAGTGTGGATCTTTGAAATATATCTGCATTTCATCACAGATTGATCGTGACAAGGCAATTTGCCAAGAAAGTTGCGTTAATTTTGAGGAATTCGCCAGGCAGCGTCTCCGGAGTTTTCTCAGACATTCTTCCGCCTAAGTCGCACGAAACAGCCATGCAATTTGCATCTCCTCCCTCTCCTTGCACGCTTCTGAAAATTATTGATCAATCAACGTTTGTCGGACTGGAGGATGGATGTACTGCTATTTTGTCGGCAAACATTCTTCCCCCTCGATCAATGAGCTTTCAATTGATAGGTCGGAATCCACTAGATATTACTACCTGTTTACTAGCTATTGTTCTGTATATATCAAATATGTATCTTACAATTTTCTAGCAACTTATTATTAATAACGTCTGTCTCTATTTTTCTTACAGATAGTTTCTTTCAAGACGAAGACTCGAAGAAAGGAAAAATTCTTCAAAGATGGGTCGTACAGTGACGGTAGCTGTTTGCTCGTTGAATCAGTGGGCACTGGACTTCGAGGGAAATTCCAGGAGGATCTTGCAAAGTATTCAGGAAGCTAAAGATGCTGGCGCTACTTATAGAAGCGGTCCAGAGCTAGAAATTAGGTAAAATTTTCTTTTTAAAGGGAAGAAAAATAATATAACTAATAATAACCAGCTTGTGACTTTTTATGTATCGTGTGAACTATTTAAAGCAAGAATGCACAAAATACATTTAATATGCAAATATATCTAAAAATATCAATATCCTTTTCTTTTTCAGGTACGGCCTCTTTGTACATTTGAATATGAATTGCACAAAAATTTGTAGTCTTATTACATTAAAATACTAATAATACTTATTATTATATTATTATACTAAAATACTAATGTTACTAAAAATCTTTTTTTCTTTGAATAATTAAAATAATTAGAAGCTTATTATTGAAAGTAAAAGATTGAAGTTAAAAATTATTATTTCCTTCGGAAACAGCGGTTACAGTTGCGAAGACCATTTCTACGAGTCAGATACGTTGCTCCACAGTTGGGAAGTACTCGCAACGATTCTCAAGTCACCTGTGACCGAGGATATGCTGATAGACGTTGGTATGCCGGTCATGCACAAAAATGTGACGTACAATTGCCGTGTAGCCTTTCTGAATCGACGAATTCTCCTTATCAGACCCAAGATGCAGATGTGCGAGGATGGCAATTATAGAGAATCCAGATGGTTCTCGCCGTGGACCAAGGTTATTCTTCCAGATTGCACGCGCGATGCATGAGAAATCAGAATAGTTGCCGACCTTCTCGTTTTAGATTTGCCGTCTGGCTACAAATGTTAATTGTTTATGCAGGAACGGACAGTGGAGGACTACTTTCTACCTAGAATGATATCTCAGATCACCAACCAGACGGTGGTGCCGTTTGGCGATGCTGTTATATCGACCAGAGACACGTGCGTGGGTTTCGAAATTTGCGAAGAACTCTGGAACCCGATGAGCAATCATATTCCAATGTGCCTGGATGGCGTTGAAATCATTGCAAATGGTACGATACATAGATGATATAAATGATATATATTTATTTATTTGCACAGTGTTGCGTAAAAGCGGATTTTACACTTTATATCTTAAAAATAATATTTTAATTATGTGAAATTCTTAGATTTTAATGGTGTGAAATTAAGGAATTTTTAATAGTTAATATTATGTAATAGAATTCATTTGTTATACTTTTCTTTTATGTGTTTATACGCATATGCGTATATCTCTTTTAAAATATAAAGTGAAAACTTATTTTTTTCTTGAAGGTAGTGGTTCATACTTCGAACTACGGAAAGCATACGTCACCGTAGACTTAGTCAAGTCGGCTACATTCAAATCGGGTGGTTGTTACATGTTCAGTAACTTGAGGGGCTGTGATGGTTCTAGACTGTACTTTAACGGAGGATCCTCTATTACCTTGAATGGTCAAATCTTAAATCGTGGTAAACAGTTTGCACTGGATGAAGTAGAGGTGATTGTAGCAACCTTTGATCTGGAGGATATAAGGTTCGTAGTATTCGTTCAAGTTGAATTGAGTTGAATTCAATCTGATCGTCTTCTTCTTCCACAGGAGTTATAGAAATAATATTAGATCAAGATCTCATGTAGCTGCCAGACAACCAAGCTATCCGCGTGTGAAGGTGGATTTTGCTCTGACTTCTGATAATTTGATTTCAACTCCTCCAGACCGACCGATCGATGTGGATTTAGGTCCTTATGAAAACGAAAATACGACAGGAAAACTTGTGTATCATACACCAGACGAAGAAATTTCAATGGCCCCTGCTTGTTGGCTGTGGGATTATTTGAGGTTTATTCTTTTATTCTAAGTTGATTATTAGCTTGATTTAATTGTTTTAACTTTGCGTTGTCGTTTCTACAAAAGGCGTTCTTGCCAAGGTGGATTCTTTTTACCTTTGAGTGGTGGTGTTGATTCTGCGTCGTCAGCATGTATCGTTTATTCCATGTGCGATATGATCGTGAATTCGGTTAACAAAGGAGGTACGTGTTATTATTTTTATGATGACGATTAGAAGATGTACTTAATAAGTGTTCCCAATTAGACACACAGGTGTTGTCTGACATCAGAAAAATAGTCGGAGATTGCGAATACGTACCAACTGATCCAAAACAGTTGTGCAATACTCTCCTTGTTACTTGCTACATGGGTACTGAAAATTCATCCTCCGAAACAAAGGCACGAGCAGCTGAACTCGCTAGCCAGATTGGCTCTTATCATCATAGTATAGTAATTGATGTTGCTGTGTCTGCTATTCTAACGATTTTCCAACAAGTAACTAAATTGACACCGAGATTTAAAGTGCAAGGAGGATCTCCTAGAGAAAATTTAGCTCTGCAAAATATACAAGTTGGTATATTCTTATATCTAAGAAATGAATAAGTTTTTAATTATTTAAAATTTTTTAAGGCCCGGTTGAGAATGGTGATAGCTTATCTATTCGCACAATTAATGCTGTGGGTGAGAGGACGACCGGGTGGTCTTTTGGTACTAGGAAGCAGTAATGTGGACGAAGCGCTTCGAGGATACTTCACGAAATATGATTGCAGCAGCGCCGACATCAATCCTATCGGTGGGATTGCAAAGAACGATTTAAAATTATTCCTTTCTTACTTTAGGTCAATATTTAAACTGGTATCTTTTTGAGATGTGTTCTTCAACAGATGTACGAACGATTGCTAGATCTGTTTTAGGAAGAAACATGGAATAACAGCTTTAGATAAAATCTTGGATGCTCCTCCTACTGCAGAATTGGAACCTCTTCAAGGAGGACAGCTCGCTCAACTTGATGAAGTAGATATGGGTATGACATATAGGGAGCTTGGTACTTTCGGACGTTTAAGAAAGCAGGATTGTGCTGGTCCGTTCACTATGTTCTGCAGACTCGTTCACATGTGGGATAAATGTAGCTCAAAAGAAGTAAATATAGTTATAATTAGCTTCAATCTTTGTTGTTGTAGATATCTTTAAATTTGAATTCGTTTATAGGTGGCGGATAAGGTGAAACACTTTTATAGATGTTATGCGATAAATCGACATAAAATGACTATCTTGACACCATCTTGTCACGCGGAGACTTACAGTCCCGACGACAACAGATTCGATCATCGACCTTTCTTGTATAATCATACGTGGAAATGGCAATTTAATGCAATCGACGAACAGGTTGGTAATGTCGGAACGTGAAGTGTCTAGTTAAAAACAAAATTTAAGGCTATTGTTGATGTAAAACAATTAATCGTAGGTGAAACGTCTTCTCAACGAGGAGAAATCACCGAGAGGTCGAAAGGATGTGCCGAAGGTACCTGCGAAGCCCAGATACATGCCGTTCTGCTCCGTAATCAGTAGTGAGTAAAAAAAAAAACCAGTGTACGTTATCACTGATGAAGCTCGAGGAGGAGACAATAGCGTCATGAAATCGTCTTTAAGAGATTGATTTCTTTGCGCGTTTATCGAGCTAAACAGCGGTGACCGACGAATAAACACCGATCCCGCAGAGTCGGAGTCGAGCGGGCCGCCGACAAACGACCATCCAGTAATTTTGACCCACCGTGTGCACACTCGTATGTTGCATCCCTGTCGAGGAATCATCACACACCGGCATCATTCTCTGTTGCAGATAAAACACATCCTGGAGTAGTAGTTTAACCGTAGCAGTAGCTCTCTCTGTCTCTTATCATTTTGATATTGCAGCCTTGCGAGCGCATCGGAACGCAAGTTTACTAGATGAACATCTGTGCGACCGACGAGTTCCTTATATCATCACTGCTATTTCTTCCATTAGAGATCCCTCTATGAAGAAGCATTGGCTACACTTTGCTGTAAGGAAACTGGTGACTGGAAGAATCGCATGACTCATAGATTGTATTATATTAATGCAACTAATGAGCAACTGTACAAGTATCAAAAATATGCAATTCCATATATATATCTATATATATATATATATACATATACACATATATTTATGTAAATGATGTACTTTATTCTTAGTACCTATAATCATCCTCTTCAGTCATTTTATATATCTATGTGTTTGTATGGAAAAATGCCGCATGTCATCAGTTTTCATTTTTGAGACGTTATCATCTAAATTTATATTTTTCTTATAACACTAGTTTACTAGCAATATCTCCCAATGTTTTCTTTTGACGATATAAATCTATATTTTTCATATGTCTTCTTCCTTGTAAATATATATATAATATATAATTCAATCAATTAAATATATATATATATCTCAATTTTTAAAATTGCGATATGCGACGTTTTCCCTTGCAGCCACAGATATCAAAAGTATAGACACTGGAGTAAATTAATACGCATAGATATAATATTAATTTTATTATATTTCAATCTTTATATACAGACAGCGCATATCCGCATGTCATTACGATTAGCATCAATGAATGACGAACGGATTGAGAGCCAAGATCGATATTTTGCTTGTCAATTGTTTGACATTTTCAAATCCGTGAAAATACGATATACACAGTACATTAAACAGTCGTGCGAAAAACATATTAATGATGATAATAATTCGTATTAATAATGATAATAGAAATATCTATGTACTATTGTTGCGGACAATACTGGATGTAAATTAAATAATCATAATAGAAATAACAATACTACTAATAATAATATTATAATAATAATAATAAAATATTAGCAATAAAACAATATTCGTAAAAAACACCGACATAGTGAGAATTGAGAAGTGAGATTTACACGACACACGTATATATTTTAGTATATTTCTGTATAGTATACATATATATATATGTAAAAAGTGCTGACACACGTATATACATACTTTTCCACGGCACTTTATATAAATATATATATACGTGTAAATCTTACTCCACATATCGGTGTGTACACCATGAAGAAACCAGAGTGCGAAAAGCGAAATCTTGTACGTAAAGGAATAAGTAAAATCATGTTTTACTATATCACAGATTTCCCAAGTGCGTACGAATAGGTATCTATTAATTAAAAAAAAAAAAAAAGAAGAAAGAAATTAACAATTTCTTTTTGTATTCGTTCTCTCCGAGATATGTATCGTTATCTCGGCGTAACGAAAATCTGAGAAATATTTCTGCGTAATTTCTCACCCTCTGAGTCGGAAAGCAACGTAACTTGCCATAAATCACTGAAAAGAAAAAAAAAATATGGTCGTTCGAAGAAATATCACATTAATCCCAATCTCTCGTCATGAAGAGAAGAAATGATCGCCATTCCTGAAACGTTCGATCCGAGTCTTCGGGTGTAATTTTTTCTTTTTGTAACCTAGGTCATCATTACACAGAAATAATAGTCTCACAGTAAATCCGATCGTTATCGGCCCTCGATACCGTCGTGTATCATTGATTAAAGGGAGCCATCTGCAGGTACTATTCGCGCGACGATTCGTACTACGGGATGCGTTCGATGGCGTTCCAGTCGAGTAGCTAAAAAATCGAGTCAACCTTCCTCGTTCTTCTCTCTTCCTCATCTTCTCACCCTCTCATCCTTTCTTCTGTTTTATCCTCTTGCATGATGCCATCGCGATTGCTCCTCAGAAACTGGAAGTTCGACCCAGGTGCAGCAACGTTGTGGCACGTTGAAGAGGTGCTTCGAGGCTTTTCGAGGCTGACTTTACACAACTGTCCGTATTCCGTGAGTCCCGTTGCAACAAGCCACCCTGAACAGTCACAATTTCGAGTCTCGTTTTCTTTTCTGCTATTCTTTTTGTTCGAATATCAGATTTCTTTTTTTCTTGTCTGTTACGTTTCTCCCCTCCCTCCCCCTCCCCTCCCCCCCTCCCTATTGATCTAGCTTCGTAATTTCCTTTACTTTTTTCGTGTCTGTCAAGGAACGGAGAAACATACGAATTTTTCATGATCATCGATCTCATTACCTCTTATTACTTTTCATATATTTGACTTTTTTTTTTTTTTGTTACTTATATGAGGTATTATTTTTTAAATTCATACTCTAATCAGAGTCTATGTGCGCACCTGGAGCAACATGTTGGCAAAATTGCTGTTGGTGAACTTGAAATGTCGCTTATCATAGAACTTCAACAAAGCTGGGCTGTATGGGTGCTTATCCTTTAAATGGAGGTAGTGCACCTCCGGCTCCTGAGTCGTGTGACCGCATTCTTCGCATACATATACCTGAATGAAATGAACAGAAATAAGAGGCACTGATTAATTTTCATCTATAGCAATCTTATGTATTTGCAAGTTGGCTACGATTTTGATAAATATTTCGCTAGTCAAGCTTTCGTTATGAATGGTTTTTATGCTCTCACTGTGTATTAGAAATAATTAAATTAAATACTTAATTGAATTTATTTTTAAATATAAGAGTAGAAATGTGTATAAGAAATTCGCTAGTATCTGTAGCTTTCGTTACGAATGGTTTTTATGTTCTCACTGTGTATTAGAAATAATTAAATTAAATACTTAATTGAATTTATTTTTGATACTTCTTTAAATATAAGAGTAGAAATGTGTATAAGAAATATCGCGATTCAGAAATGAGTGGAAAATTGACCTTCACCTTTGTACGACGTTCCTTATACGCATACTGATGCTGAACACCATGAACCTTAAGGCAATGGCTCTCGAGCGAGCAGCGCTGGGTGAAACTCTTTTCGCAAAGATTGCACTTATAAGGTCGAACGCCGGTGTGCGTCCTGGTGTGCCTCTTCAGGTCGAACGTATCGTTGAAACCTTTGCCGCAAAACGTGCATAAATAACGTTTCACGTCGCTGTGACATTTCATGTGACGATTCAACAGTCGTTGCAAGCTAAAATTCTTGCTACACACATGACACGTGAAGCGGTTCGGATCGTCATCCTGAAAACCAACGAATGTTTCTTTTACTCCTTATTAAATGTCTCTTATCACGGAATAACTTATTGAATGTCCTCTGCAGATATTCCTTGGCGCGTTAACAAGTATGTAAAACTGCATAAAATATGTAACAATGACAAAACTGGAACAGTAATCAGAAACTGGTATCTAGGCGTGCAAAGCACTAAATCTACAACTGGAGGTATGCAAATCTCCGGGCAGTTTAATAAATCATGCGATATATAGTGAGGAAAAGCGTCAAAGAATGACGTTCACCTTGCCAGGCGGAGGTCGAGCCGCCCTCTCCTCCTCACGATTAGCCGCAGCCTGTCTCTGACCCTCGATCGCCAGAGGATTTTTAATTCCGTGGCCGCCGTTTACGAACTCCAGCTGACAATCACCGGGCAGTCCCAGCTAAAAGAAAACCAGCGTGTTAATTCCATTATTATTTAACACGTTTTTGCAAAACGTTATTAATTTCGATGACGGATGAAGCACTCAATTTGATTGGCATTGCATAGTCGCGCGTGTTTCGATGAGTTTTGAATGGAACAGCGATAATGATTCTACGAATAATGATCATCTGAGAGATCTTGGTTATCTATATGGCAATGTTCAAGCGTTCTGGTGTATCAAGCAGAGAAACCTGAGACAGAGCTTTTGCAAGGTATTCTTACAGACGACCTGCATTTTGCTCCGCCAAATATAAAGCTAAAGAGCTCAAGAAGAAGCAAAGGGAAGGAAAGAAGAGGGAGCTTTCGGGATCGAGCAACAGTGCCATACAGATTATCTTAGCTGTGTTCGAGTTTCTAAATAAAAAGTATGCTTTTGCCTGGATCAATCTCGGGTGCTTACCCTTTGCTGAAGTACACCGACCCGTTGCGACAGTGGCGGTTCACCGACTGGTCCAGTCGGTTGCACGGTATTCACCGACGCGGATGAAACTGTAGCTACCGGACTCGGTGCATGCTCCATCAGAGCACAGGACGGCGATGTGCTGGTCGAGGCGGCGTCCAAGGAACAGCTCGCTGCTCCCGGACTTGGTAAACTTCCGCCCACACTGCTACCTGAATCTAGTTCCAGACCTGAAATCAACGTGATCAAACGTTTAATTTTATTCTTGAGTATAACGCAGTACTCGTAACACCGACGTAACTTATAGTGGATGAATATATGAAGACCACAGATGTCTGTCCTACATTTTTGACGTATAAAAAAATAATACAGATATTAGTTTATCCCTGTGTTAGTTTAATTTAATTAATACTACTTTGCTAAGAATGCATTAACTAGTTTATTAAATTAAACTAACTAATTAATACTAGGAATAAACTAATATTATTGTTATTATTATTGTATGCATTTCTTACAAAATATTGTGGATTTAAAATTGTATCTTCAAATCTAAATTATTTCAATTTTCCTCGATTATTTTATCATGCATTTTTCCAGCTAGCAAGCGATGGAATGGCATTAGAAAATTGACAAAAAGAGCTTCATTATATTTTTCATACATGATCTCCATATAAATATACCGAACATATATCATTTGTATTTCGTTCCTCAGATGTTTCATTCCTTATAAATTATATATCTTTTGTAACACTTTACACCTTATAGATTATGATATTTTTAGTAACAGCTTTAAACGCTTTACTTGAAGAATATAACTAATAGAGTGACAACTCTATGCAAGTTGTTTCATGAAGAATGAAACAAAAAAGAAGCGATATAAACACTAACCACTACCGGTGAAGCTTAATCCTGGACTGAGTAGTCCTTGGTGTTGCTGTTGAGAGGTTGTTGCGGATTGTTGCTGCTGATGCTGCTGCTGCTGTTGCTGCTGCTGTTGCTGTTGCTGTTGCTGCAACTGCACTTGTATTTGCAACTGTTGCAGCTGCGGCTCCGACTGGTGTTGATGACTTTGATTAATATGAAGCGCCAATTCCGGACGTTCCTTGGAAACAGACTGATAACTCGACTCGCCGGTGGTATAACTCAATCCTAGTTTGGGCGTGTTGAAATGTTGAGGAGCTGCAGTGTAGTGTCTAAACAGAGATGGTTGTTCATTTGTATTACTCCACAACGGGTAGCAAACAATTTTTGATTTCATTCTTCATTTGATTCATGAGAATCTCTCGACGATAATGCGAATTTTACAGCTCCCTTTCACGATTTTAATATCCAGTTCAATTAGAGACTTTACAACACCTCATGTTTAACGTCTAGTTGGCTGTCTTCATTAATTCCTTGACTACACCGACTATAATAATTATAAACTGCATGGTTTGAAAAATTACAGAGAGAGACAGAGATTTGATATATTTTATATCGAAAGTTTGAGAACTTGAAACAAACATGCTTTTAAACAATCAATGTTAGGGGGGCTCTAGCAATCGGAGCTCGCCAATTACACAATAGACATCGGACTTTGTCCGAAATTAAAAGACACAGACGTATATAAATGTGCGAGCGAACGAAGTCCAATCGAATTAAAACACGTAAACGTTTTAAATACGCAGTTTAAACACGTTTGGTTCCGAACGAAACTTTGTCTTCCCTAGAAGACGAAATCTATCTTTCTTTTACTACACGCGAAATAATGATTTCTAGTTTGATTTTACTGCTCCGTTATTCTCGCTCATCGATTAAATCTGGTCGTATACTTCTATAAGCATATCGTGAATATCGAAAGCAATTCGGATACGGGAAAATCAATCGTTTACCTCGACGTGTCGAAACCCCTCGTCAAAGCCATGTTGTGCTCCGGGAAAGGATCGACACTCGGTTCCACGGGTGTTGTCATTTGACCTCCATCCTGGCCGATCCCGCTTGCAGCCGAGGCTGGCGAGTGCAACGATTCCTCGAGGAGATCGTTGCTGCCGTCCTCAGTCGGTAACCTTGGTAGAAACAAATCAGCAGCGTCGCTCAAACTCTCGAGGAGAGCGGTGTGATCCGACGGGGAACTAAATGTTAATGTGGCGGTGAACTGAAGAGGATCCACAACAGCGCTGGTTACCATGTCCATCATCATTCCAGTATCGTCGTAAGCGCCGTACTGTCCAGATAGTAAATCGTTCGCCTGGATCTTGTAAGGGGACAGATCTTCCTCCTCCTTCAATGTTAGGCCGTACGACGCGCAAACATTCTGTAGCAGGGAGTACTGTTTGCCCTCTTGGGCGTTGTACTGCGAATGCTGCGAGTTCACATCTTGCTGGCCGGCGTCGCACTCCATCCCTACTGCCGGCGATGGTATCAGGTAACCGTTCCCTGAGACAATTATTTATTATTTATTAATTATTTATTTGTATTCGTATTCCATCGATAGAGAGTTTTATCAGTAGACTACGGCTATTTAAGCAGGTTCGTATGATTTGAACACGATTGGAGAAATGAGATCTGAACAACGATTCGTTTTACTTATCAGATGTTGTAACTGGTAATAGATTTTTGAGTGTTTTGCACATTAATTGCATGTTACGGTAACATCTTTCACTTCGCCCTGTTAGTTTGGACAGTAAAAATATGAGTAACGTTTAAAGATAAGATATCGTTCCTTTTTATATGTTCATTAGTAAGAATATGGATTTATATAATTGTCTCAATTGGTAGGCCAATGACAACATTATAAAGTGAAAAGTGTCAATTGGTAGACAATGATCAACATTATAAAGTGAAAAGTGTCAATTGGTAGACAATGATCAACATTATAAAGTGAAAATTATAGCAAACTGATGATACTACAGTACACTGTCTATTAAATTATTGCTTTAAAATTTCGCTCTTTCACATAAATTTTTGCAACTTCATATATCTTATAAACGCAACAAAATCCGTAGTCTAACTAATTACATTTAAGTTATAATATTATAAATTATATTATAATATTGTAATATTATAAATATGCAGCATGTACACCAAGTCATAAAAGCCCATGAACATTGTTAGATTTCATTGTCATTTCAATGAGGCGCAACTGAGTCGTGATTGCGTTAGTCAAATTTGAAAACAATCCACCAATTGCGTTTATGATTCCAAGATCTTGTCGTACCTTGAGTGCTGTTGTATTGATTGGCAAAATTTGCTAAATTATTCCCGCCTTTCAGTGACTCGTAGAAAGGTGGCAAGGAACCAGTAGGTGGCGAACTTGGCCCATAGTTGCCACGACCACCGTTACCCCCAGGATTCATACCTCCTCCAGCGCCTCCACCAACAGCACCGCCACCTCCGCTTCCACCTGTGACAGCACCACCGCCGCAGTAGCTGCCGCTTCCGCCCGAATTTGACGAAGTAGAACTTCCCGAATTATTCGAGCCGCTGGAACCCGAACTGCCGGAATTACCGGAATTTGATGTTCTTCCGTGACCAGCAGCGGCGTGGACTATTTGGGGTCCGGACAGTCTCATGTTCAAAAGTGGCCTAGCAATCGAGTTACCGATCGCGCGCGAAACTTTTGCGCCTTCGCGGCCTCGTTCTTCGTCTTCTTCTTTTCTCTTCGGTACCGCGTAATCAATTGGCTGCTCCTGCAAAGATAACGTCCAATGTCAGCTGTTACGCAGCGTCCGAGCATCGCTCGATCGCTAATCATTAACATATGCACACGTGTATAATGTGTATTCAAATTCTTCCTGATAATGATGCTGACTGTACGCGAGGGGAACGCGCTAGACAAATCAAGCCTCGATTTGTGAACAACCAAGCGAAGCGAACTGCGCGCCATTGCGATTATGTGTGAGAGTTCGAAAGATGAGGAACATTTGTGCAATTAACCCTTATCTTTTTTTGTTTTTGTTCATTTTTTGATTAAATTGTATTTTCTATTTCTGGAAAACTTTAGCGAGTGTGAGAAAAATGAGTAAGGATGATTATATGTATGCGTGATTAGATAAGATACGACGATTTAAGTTTTTGTTAGAATATTAAAAATCTTTTTTTTTAGTTGATCTTAGTTTAGACTGCAGATTTTTATATGTTGAAGGTTCAAAATTACACAGAATGTACATAATATGGAAAGATATACTTGCAAAATATCCAAAGTGTAGTATTCTGTATAACATTTCATGTGTAATAATTTTCTATCTACTTTCTATTTTCTTGTAATCATGAATTTGGATGAAAATCAGCAGTCTACTAAAGGTACAATACATTTAAAATTCCTACAATTATTCCAAAACTATTGTGCTATATACTGTCTCAAAAATTATTACCAAGTTATACTATCCGAAACTGAATTGTAGTCCATATCGTCATACTATTGTTACTACACATCATATTAGTACCGTATTATAATTACTTCTAATTTGTATTATCGTACGTTGCAAATATATCATCAACCGTTGCAAAACTTGCAAAAGGACAAACAAGTAGCTACGTTGACATTAGAGGGAAAACGCCTAAGTCGAAAACGCGTGAAGGAAACTAGTATAAACAAAGGGATAGGGTTACCTGTTCCGGTTCTTGAGTTTGTGGTATCTCGATCTTATCTTCCCTTCTGGACGTCGATTGGCTTTGTGAAGGAACCCTTTGAATGACCGAAACCCTGGTCGGTGGTTCGACCCTTGGTGTCTTTGGAGGTGTGCTCGGTCTTGGCAGCACCAGCTTCTCCGATTTCGCGATAAATTGAGTAGTATCGTTGGAGGAGGGTGCGATCGGTGGGCTACTGTAGTCCTTACGTTCCGCTCTAGTCATAACATGCCCTCTACTTCCATACGGGATATCTCCGCCGAGGATGCTCGAAATGAATCGCCGTGGTGCTGTGCTAATTGATGCATTAGTTGGTGCGTTATTTGGTGTGTTCGTTGACTGCCATTGTGGTGGTGGCGAAGATACTGGGCTACTGCTGCGTAACGATTCCGGGGTTGTCGCTCGATCATCGTCCGTTTTCTCACGATCTACGTATAGTTATTACATTTTCTCATGTTTGTGCAATACTCTTATCCTAACAATGAGTGACTTTGCTATGATACTTCAGGACACATTCAGCACGTTTTTTCTTCATTTCATTTGAATTTTTATTATGGTACTTAACTAATTGCAGTATAAAACGTAATCAAAATATGTAAGTGAAGAAAAAGGAAATCTCATCGTCGTCCATGGAAATTAAATGGAACGTGATTTTAGGGTTACTCGTGGCTAGAGGATTAATCTCTGTTACGGAAAATTTATTTTCGAATAACCAGATATTTCAAGTGTTTGTAATGTTACTATTAAATGGAACGTGATTTTAGGGTTACTCGTGGCTAGAGGATTAATCTCTGTTACGGAAAATTTATTTTCGAATAACCAGATATTTCAAGTGTTTGTAATGTTACTATTAAATGGAACGTGATTTTAGGGTTACTCGTGGCTAGAGGATTAATCTCTGTTACGGAAAATTTATTTTCGAATAACCAGATATTTCAAGTGTTTGTAATGTTACTATTTGCAAAATATTTGGAGCGTCAAGGTGCTGCGATAGTCGAAAAATTTTACAATACTATGATTACAAAGAGAATTATTAAGAGAATTATTAAATCGTAAACTAAGGCCGGTGATGCTTGAAAATCTTGAAATGTAAGATTTTCGATTGAGAAGAACTTTTGTGAAGAGTGTGGAAGAGCACATAGGTACTCTTGATAAATCAAAGTGGAATAGATCATGTTGTTCGTTGCGAAGCTGTTCAATGTGAAGACAAACATAAACTAAACTTAACCTAAATTGGCAAATTTAATTCGGCTACGACTGGCGACGAAAAATTCAATGTCCGACGCGTCTGGAATATGTAATGAGCAAACGGTTATAATATGGGCTCTCCTCCTGGATGGTTGAATTTATGAGCAACCTTGAGGGGGTTCGTAGGTACCGTATCGCATGCTATACTCTCTTTCCTTCGCGTCCTTCACGCACCGTCTCGTAATTCGTCCTCGAACAGCGACGCTGTTCTGCGCACGATCTAACTTGAACTTCCACTAAAACTCGCTCGAAAAACCGTTTCTCTTATAAACAGTGAAGGGCGTTAGATTCCATCAACCGTTTAAATCACCTCGTTTGAGATACTCGTTTGAAAAAAGTGTAGAAAGTTTCGAAAAATTCAACGATTTAAAAGAACGATTAAGAAACATTAAACAAGAGTAAAAGAGTCGATTGTTTCAATTAATTTTTGTGTAGAATTTTTTTATATTTTTATATAGAATCAGCCATAGTCGAAATATTAAATTAAGTACACACTCGGTCAAAAATCTTAGAACATGTATACCATGTTTGTTTCGAAAAGTTGAATAATAACTTTATATCAGAGAAAAGTACATAATATGTAGTAAATAATTCACGACGTAATATATAAATCAAAGTATACAAGAAATATTTAAATTGAAATAAATTTTGTAAAGTATAAAGTATGTATATTAAAAAACCCTAAGAGTCTGTGTTCAACACTGAAAATTACTGAGCCAACAGTTAACAGGCTTCGACAAATTTCAACATTTTACTTTCAGTAAAATAAATAAATTTTGATGTTGACACTTAATATTGAAAACGGTATGAAAATATTCAAAGAAACTTCTCAATTAAAAGAAAGAGAGCAGTACGAGACAATATTGAAATGTCTCGCTGTCGTTCTCCCTGTCAATTTCAAAATTGACAAATCATTAAAAATTACCGACAAAGATCGACGTACCGAAATTTCCCAATTTTTATCAACGTCCACAAGACGTACTTCGCTTTACGGTTATCTTTTTCACATTCTTCGCCTTGTTCAAGCTCGCGTTACAGCTACGCGCGTTACTCGATCGAACGACACTCTGAATATAAAATAATGATAACCTTGCGCGTACAAGTAGAAACGAGCAAGCCACACGTTTCGGTCTGCAACTTTCCATCGTTCGACAATGATATTTACGACGGGTAAAACGCGACGCCGGAGGAGCGCCCTTCAAGGACAGACTGGGAAGCAATTACACGCGGTTTCGAATCGTTTGATCGAGTTGGGCCGGGCCCCGAGGTGTTTGCCCCGTATAGGATCGGGATTTGTAATTTCTCTTTATTATCGTCGGGCTCGCTCCGGTGTCTGCGTTCTCTTGACTTTGACACCGACTGCGTTTTGCGAATGGAGCACGAGGACATCGCGTCGGCCGGCGAAGCCATTCGAGCGGAAACCAGGAAACCAGCCGCGAGGACACGCCGCGCCGCGCCGCGCCGCGCCGCTTTTTGCAAGGCACGTGCGCGCCGGCTATGGGGCCAGTCACGAGGAAAGCCTTTTCCGCTCTGCGTTTTCATCTCTGTTCACGCTTTCGACGCATTAATTTAAATAGCGAATAAATTTCTTCTCCCGATCAACTGCCGGCTTGTGATCAATTCGAGAGCTGAGAGTTGCAATAATGCTACTAAGTTTACGGCTACTTTTTTTTTTTGTTTCAATCTATAGGTGAATTTATGTCTCTACGGACGTAATATTAAAGAAATAGAGCACAATTTTATATTTGCGTTTCATTTTGTGCACTTTTGTAAATGCATGAAGATCCGCAAGATCTAATTGCAAGAGCGAATGTTACTTCTCATTCGAACAGTCCGCTCTACTGAATAAATTCTTTTTCTCACTCACGACTGCCGATATAAATCTTGACTTATGAAATGAAATTTATCGAGATGAATAGTTTAGCTCGTTAAAGAGCATAATATCACCATAATATTATGAATAGTTCAATTCCTTGAAATTTCATAAAATTACAGAAGACATATGAATTTTTATCATCTTTTTTTACGTCATCGATTCATTAAGAAACAGAATGTTATTGAAATTACAAAATGATCATGTTGTACTCCGTAATGAGTTAAGAATCGAAATGAACTCTCGAAAACGCTAACTCTATGATTTTCTCGATAGAAGATTGTATCTCCTAATAGACGAGCGTCTCACACTTTCAGCTCCAGCTCTTATTATTCCTCATATTCCGTACCTCTTCAAGGACAATCCAAATAATAAATACTACGAAATTGCCATTAATCAAAGTCAATCTTCGAAAGCGTCGATATAGTACGCGGCATCTGTCAAATCAATGATCATTAGAATTTCAAATGTCCCGCTGCCACCCAGACAATCGCGAGAGCCACGTCCCTCGGGCGAAACGCGTTTTTACGATTGAAAAGAGAAAGAGAGAGGGAGAGAGAAAGAAGATTTCACTGTACTGAGAGAGAGAGAGAAACACCAGTGGGCCAAGCTTTTTCGAGAACGTTTCTAACGACGTGACTTTTACGCAAGCGGTTGCGTCACACAACGAAGTCGAAGGTAACAAGCGGGCCCGCGCTGGAGAGGAACCAAAATGGCGGGCCCTGTTCGCGGTGTTGAGCAACCTTCGAACAGAAAAGAATCGACTGGTATACGTGAGATTCTCGGACCAAATCCCTCGAACAGGTCCGGGGCCGTGCTATAAATACCTGCGCGAGCTTCGTGACCGGCGTACCGATCTTTTTCTTCGTCTTTCTTCTTCGCCGTCGAGTCGCTTCCTCCCTCCTCGGAGGAAGTGCCCTCTGTCCTTCTCTCTCTCTCTCTCTCTCTCTCTCTCTTCGCTTCTTCTCTCCGCCCTTCTTCTCTTCGTGGACGGCGAGGGAGAAAGGGAGAGCTACGAGAGAGCGACAGGAAGAAGCAAGAACCGGTACTTCGAGTCTCCACTTCAGCAGGGACGAGGCAGCTCCCTGCCGAGAGACTAGCGATGCCCATTCGATTCTCTCTCGCGTTCCGAGTCTTCGAGCAATTTAGCTGTACCGAGGATCCAGCCGTCTCGAGTCCCTTATCGAGAGTTGAGAATCGAAGGGAGGAAGAGACAGAGATAGAAGAAGGGAGAGAAGAGACCGGTTAAGAAAGACTGAACGGTCTCTTGGTGAACGAGAAAGATCTGATAGCTGTTCGAGCCTTGACCGTACGCAACACCCCCGTAACGTTCGTTCTATATTAAACTAACTCTCTTTGTACGTTCCTCTACTGCGCTTACACGATAAAGGCACACTGAATCTGTGCGAATATACTTAACTCTAGACTTGAAATGTAATTCGTATGGCGTTTATTTGATTACGTGGAAATGTTTACGTGTTGAAAAAAGATATACATATATACAGATATACATCTTGTAACATGGAAAGGAAAAGTTTCCAGGATTTTTGTACGTATTCTGTTTTATCGTTTATCAGTTGTTCCTACATCCTATATAGCTGCAAATAGTAAAATTAGTCTAAGTTCTTTTTCGAAAAATATAATACTACTTTGTACAAAACAAAAAGAAAAACCATGTATGAAATAATAAAATAAAGAAAACTGCAAGTCGATGACTCCTCAAGGATAAATCGAGCAAACTTGATGATGACTGTCGTTACTATTATCAGAGGCACTCGTACAGCAATGAAAGACGAGAGAACGAATGTATCGTAAAAATTTCGTGCACAAAACCCGATAATGACGCTATTATTATATCGGAGGAACCTGTTGTACATCTATCCGAAGAAGACGAAGAACAAGTGTATCGTGCAAAAATTGAACTGAGGCCGCCAGAAGAGCGCGCGACCAGTGGAAGACGCGCCGCTGCAAAGCGAATTTACCGGGAGATTGACGATATCGTGGCTTAATCTACCTCTATAAATTTCTCGGTTCTCGTTTCGCAGGTGATTTCGTCGCGTAGTTGACGAGGGCTTCCCTCGTTGCAGAAGTCAGAAGACATGACAAAGATACTACGATAATAACGCTCGGGTCTGAGCAACCGGCGCGCCGCGTAGACAGTTCCATTTTAAATGAGGCCCCGCGAACTCGATCGCTATAAAGATATGGTCCAAGGCGAGCGAGAAACGTTCGACTGCGAGCCCCACGGGGCTTGACGTTAAAAAGTAACGGGTTGAAGAGTCCACGATGACGAACGCGGTGACGTCGCGTTTGCATTTTTTTCTTTCGGTCGTTTATCCGCCGTCTTCAATGCCTCGCGACACGAGTTGTTGGAATTTCGCCTTCGCAGTGAAAAATACGACATTCTGACTGGCGATTTGCATCTTTAAGTCATTTCGCTGAGTCAAACTGATTAACTTCATTTTCTTTTTTTTTTTTTTTTTTAAATTAATTTCTCAACTAATCTCTTCAACTGTCGACAATGTGTTCATATCTACGAAAAGGCGAAAGGAAAGAACCGATTTAAATGAAAATGATGACCACTCTTCGTTGACGACTACTCGTATCGTGTTGTACGAGCATTGTACAGGGACAAAGTTCATGATCAAACGGAGAGAGAGCCAGATTGGATATTCATTCGGGCGGGAGAAGCCTCGACCCGTTAGCCATTCGTGGTTGGTTCTCTGCTCGATCGGACGAAACGCCTCGGCTTAGCCGACCTACTTACGTCCGACCACTCCCTCGGATCCTTTTTTTCTCCAGTTTTTCCTTTCCTTTCCTTTTGGCTACCCGCAGTGCTACGAACCTTCGCCACTTCACTTGCCCGCCACTTGCCCGTTTATCGCTTATTCGCGTTCACACGAATGACGTACAAACAATACGCCGGCATTGTTCTCTCTCGCCGGCTGATTTCACACTTTGCATCCCATCCACCACAGGTTCGATACTTTTCAGTGATTTCAACCAACTCGCGCACCTGTGCCACTGAAAGCGTACCATTGGAAGACTCGTAACCGATGTGGATCGGCTCGATGCGATCTGCAGATCCGTTTTATCGGTCACGAACCTGATTTTCGCGGCGAATCAGGCGTAATTACTATCGAAAGACACCATTGTATCGCTGATTTGTCTTTAGATTTGAAACAAGGCTTCAGTTTCTCTTCGGAATAAATGTTAGATTGTTTTGGAGTATTATTATCAGAGTGAGGGGAAAATAATTTTTATGCGTGGTAGAGTTTTAATTTTTGCAGCCAACATCACAGATATAGTCAATTCGTTTCTGGTTGACTCCAAATTTAAGATACTTTAAATTGGTGCATCTCATTAAGTTTTGTAATATATGATTTGACCGGATCAAATGATAAATTGTCTTAGAAAAATTTAATTCTCTCCTGTGTGAATTTTACATTTGTCAAGTTTCTGTCACTTGTAACAATTATACCTAATTTCTCTTTTTATCGTTTTGGGGGTCTTAAAAAAAATCTAAAAGCAATCCTAAAATATTTGCTAAAATCTTCTGAAATTCCTAAATTAAATATTAAAACCCATGTATGTAGGTGCGAGTGAATAAATTATACTTTCGAAAGGACAAAAGTCAGCTAGATTTAAAAAGACTGTTTATAGTATTAAAAAATTCAATATCTAGACTGTTCAGAATTTTAAAAAATTTATTCTCAAGTTTCATTAATCGCTGATCTGACTTTATGTATTAATATGAAATACTATACGTTTCACTCCAAAATGGCCTGATCATTCCAATTGGTGCATAAATAGTCCACATTGCCTATAAAGGGTTAAATAAAATCTCACATCTAGGGGATACAACTCGGTTGCCATCTTACACTCGACACACGTGTACGACCAATAAGGTGTGACTGTTGAAAAGAATGCGCACCGTGAATGACAACGTGATCGACATTATTCTGATGCTTGTATCGAATTCGTTACAACCGATCGACACGATGACCATCATTATTTGACACGTGCATCGTTTTTTATTTATCACACGAGTCGTATAAAACCTACTAATCCACGTATCTCTCTTTCTTTTAGTAATGACGTATTTGCAATAATTACGAGCCTTATAAAAACGTACGTAAGGTATTCGTACTAATTACAAATGTCTTGTAATATTTAATGAATCACGTAACGTGTAATAACAGTTAATAAAGAAGAATCTATCTTAAAAGACACCTTTAGATTAAAGAACTAAACGACGTTACGCATTAAAATCCTATTAACTACTTCTGGTAAGTATTTTGCGTAAAAGAGAAACTCTATATAGAAAATCTCGAATAATAGAATTTCTATAAAAATGCGAAGGTTTTTATACAAATTCACATATTTTTCTGAACACGAATTAAGAAATTCAGTAAATACGATAACGAGTATTATGGAGTACTTTGGATATTCTATTAGTTTTACGTATTACCTGCGTTAAATGAATAAGTCTCTGTAGTCTAAACATCATGAATAAATGATCATGAGTCTTGTATGTACGTAGCGAGATAGAGCTTGGAAAAAATCTTGACTATTTGTTAATGTTGTGTGTGTGTGTGTGTGTGTGTGTGTGTGTGTGTGTGTGTAGAACGCCGAGAAAATGAGCCAAAACACGTAATAGTTCTAAGCGTCTAGAGTTTCAGAAACTCATACAATTGAAATGAATCCAATAGATATACTATGTATAAGTCATCGTCATGCTTGTTTGCTCTATCGACGTATAATTTTATAACTCTGGTTCTCGATTGGCCTGTACTCGTTTTTAGAAAACATCAATCTGTTAAATATTTCCAATTTTTACGAAATTGGTAAGAGTATGTCTGAAGATGAGAATATTATTAAAACAAGAAGAAGAATTCATCTCTTCATCCCTAAAATTTCTTATACTTCTATAAAAAAGTACGATGATATTTAAAAAATGTGGAATTTATGGTAATGTATTCAACGAATCCTTATACTATTAACCCATTTGCCTCACGACTTAAATTGCACGATAAGCTCATATTGATGAAATTCATACGTCTGACCATTTAGCGAATTATTTATAATTTGTCTCGATTTAAATATTTGCCATCCTATATTAATGTTCATAATGAAATATTAAAGTTACAAACAATATTGATTGTACACAAAGTACAATCGATACTCAAATTTCTTAAAATTGTAGAATAAATGGAAAAAATGGTAACGGAATCCTTGGAAATTATTTTTCATAGTCACAATTTAGAATTAAGCAGAATTTGGCAATATAAATTGGTTGAACAAATTGAAAATGAAACGCTATATTAACACATCAATTGCCATCGCATCAGTTGCACTACATTAATTATTAATAAAATAAAATTGTTAATCAATTATTATAATGACATATCAATTATCCATTATTTATTATTAATAGTAATTATTAATTACTATTAATTATTAATTACAATATCAATGATTATTTACGTTGTAAACTAAATCCCAGCAAAGTAAACTTTGTCGCGTAAGTGAAATGTTTAAACAACAATGCTGAAAGTTTAATCTAACCCGATATATTTATGCTATTACAATTAATAATTATATAATTATTATATATATAATATACATATATAATAATTATACTAATAATACGATTAATAATTATACATTATAAATCAATATTAACAATTAATATATTAACTCATTGTTTCAATCTCAGCACTTAACTGCGATATCTGAAACAGAGTTTACAACCCAATAAAACTCCTAATCAGTCGATAATCGCGTTCGCTGATGCGGAATAAATTATTGCTTTACCTAATCGCGGAATATTCCTTTTTGCGATGTAATTCGACGAAAGGGTCGAATAGAAATGATTGGCAAGGTGTGTGAGGAAAGGAGAATCGCGAAAGAGCAGGGTCAGTGTTGCTGCGTTGCAACCTAGCTGCGTAGCGTTTGCGTAGCGGTACCGTGTGTGGGTCGAAGCATCGCGAACAGCAAGGTGACACTATACACGCAGGCACCACGGTTGCCTTACGTAATGGAGACGCGTTGTCCCTCCTCCTGTCGTCCGTTAATTCTTCTTCGACCGCGACGTCTCTCTCTCTCTCTCTCCTCTCTCGCGAACAACGCCTTTCTAACCGCGTGAAACGGAAGATCAAGGCATCTTCCGCGGTTGACCTTGTCACTCGGTGAAAAGTCACGATGAAAGAAGCGGCTGCCAACTATACGGAAGCAGAATTCTCACGTTGTGTCATCTACGATCTCCTGATTTCCTAGGGACTTTGAAAAGTGTACGCGATACTTCAACACTAGCGCTATTAATTGCAAAGCGGCCAATATGATCTAGTTACTACTTTTTCAGAGCAACTTTACAGTCGGACTTACAGCGAAATTTGAATGATTTTTGTAGAATATACGAACGAAAGTGTTCGTGTTCTTTATGGTATTATAAATTTCTCCTCATTTCTTGCACTCTAATTTCTCTGATACAAGTTTTGTATTTTAGTCGTTGGCTTTAGTTTGGAATTTTACTTCAATTATGTTGGAAGACAATTTGTATAATTAAAGTTTGTATCAGAGAAATTATGAGCCTTTTCAATATCTAGGATTTTTCGTTTACGTATATACTAGAAGTTCAACAAGTACACTCAAGCATGAGCATATTTCATCGTAATTTTATTCAAGTAAATAAGGCTCACATAACGAAGTTCTATTGGAATCTTAGTTGATTCCGTTCTTAAATGAATTTTTAATAATTGGATCCAATTATTTGAACTCTTTATATGCGAAAAATCATAAACAGTAAGATTGATCGATGAATTTCTATAATTATTTATTATAATATGAACTTCGGAAGTTACGCTATTTGAATACATTTGAATATCATTTATATTGGAACAAAATATTAATGTTCAGTTAAATGAATCCTGTTATTCAAACACGAACGACATATTTTATTATCTGAACGACATATAATTAATAAATTTACATTAATACCACGTGCACGAAAATTGAATTTTTACCATATGAACTCTATGCCTTGATGAGTTCAGATAAATGAAATTTTACCGTGTATAAATTTCAAAAATTCGTAAATTATATTAAAAATGGCAGATGGGTGTGGCAGATGAAAAGAGTTAATCCTTATAGTGTGAAAATTTAAAAAAAAATCATTTTAAATCGTAAACAAATGCAAATATGTAGTCTAAAGGCTTGCTATTTTCCTCTTTCATTATTTTCCATTAATTATGCTACACGGCGAGGCAGAGGACGCGTGGAACGTGTTTTCGAGAACTATAGTGAGCCTTGACATTGGTTACATATACAGAAACGTAATCGGTAGAGTTCCATCTCTTTTACGTCGTCTTTTACAGGAAACGCGCAGGAAAAACCGGTACGATACTGACGCGCGATTAAACGGACGTAGCTCCAACACGCCAAAGCGGAAAATTTTCCCCTCCTTTTTTCTTTATTTTTTTCTTCTTCTTCTTCTCGGTCGTGGCTCTTTAGCGACGATTATCGCGAGATCACTGCAACGATGCCGCGCGCCGTGCGCGACAGATTTAACAGCTTCTTTTCGTGAGCAGCTCCTTTACAAATCAATGAGAAACAAATCTTTTTTTAGAACGTTTCTTCCGTCGTGACGTAAATGACATTTCACACGATTTCGAGGAATAAAATAGTCGTCGACTTTACTACCGGACAGTTACTCGCGAGAAAATTTCAAGAGATACGGGCAGTTGAAATTTATCCGAGAGATGCACACGGCGGGACGATTAAGCAGTCAGTCTCGTAATCAAATTCACCTAGATCTCTAATTTAGATTAACCGCAATTGAAGTGACAACAATGATTAACGATACACGTTTCAGTTTTTTCCCTTTATGTAAATAGCTATCTAAAAAACATATTTAGCAAAATCAGTGGGAGCGTATTTAATTTTGAGTTTTCGCTCAATTTTTATTTGTTTCGCTCGTTTCGAATAATTACCTCGTCCGTACAAAGAATAAAAATCACCGAGCAAGACGTCACGGAATGCTGATGTGCTCGCGGTGTCGGCAGATCGCGACCAAGTCGACGCGCCGCGGCTTCCTAATTACAGTGTTCGCCGAGCGTAATAACACGCGTCGCGAATGCAAGCCGATATTTCTCCTCTGATGGATATTTTTTGTTTTCTTTTTCTTTTTTCTTTTTCAACTGTAAGGCAAAAACGAATAGAAAGAGAGAGAGAGGGAGGAAAACGAATTTTTCGGTTAGGGCCGAAACTCTGAGCATTTTTTCCCAATGATACACCTGCTTTATTCCTTTGCGGTTTCACATCTTGTTACGTATGTAACTTTTCGTTTCAAAAAGAACTGTTGCAAGCGTCTGATTAGCACGAAATGATCGTTCCGATTCGAGCCGAGACTGAACCATTGATTTGTATCACATCCTCACCATGAAGAAGAAGAGAGGTAGCTACGGATGGGATCGAGTCGTACCATGCACTTCCGAGTCAAGTTTGAAGTTTCGTTTCATAGGTAGAATTATATTCATTTTATATAATACGTTTCGAAGCCTGCGAACAACTATCTACACTTGTTTCGAAAGAGGATTAGTAAGTAGTCGAAGGAGAAGCCCTAAGTGATACACCTCACCCGACTTTCATCAATTTTCGCACATGTGTCAGACACGTTTGGAAAATGATGTTTGATAGCGGATCCTGCGTTCGAAAAAAATTCGAACCTACTCGTGAGATACTCGTTCCCATCTCTAGAAACAGCATTGCACGTAGAGATCGGAAACAAAACACGAAAGTGGCTGGTTCACAGGTGCAACGGTGCATCTGCTTTGAGAAAAAGAAGAAAAAGAAAACAGCGAGGAAAGAAAAAAAAAAAAAAGATAAACCTTCGAGGAAGTTAGACATTATCTAAATGGCGGAGAGAATGATCGCGAGTAGACTCGAAGAGTAAAAGCAGAGACGCGCAGTGGTGGTAAAACTTGCAAGGACTCTCTACGGCGCGGCGGCGGTCGCAACAGATTTATCGAGCCCGAGCGTTTTCTGCACTTGGCCCCTTTGCTTCGAAAGAATTTCGGTCACGGCCCTCTTGCGCCATTAGCCTCCGCACGCGGCACAGCACAGTCGTTAATGCGGCTGTTTCTGTGCGGGGACTCGTATGCCCCGTGTGCGCGTCCACCAGCGTGTCAGTGAACAGGTGAGTCGCGTGTGTGCGTACCAACCGGGACAGACGTAGCCACGTTTCTGTCTTCTACCTGCTTACGCCTGCTTTCGATCACAGGCTGAACCTGTTCTCCGCGCGGCCAGAGGTCCACACCGCTCTGTGTCGTTTCAAAGCCAACCGACCGCGATGTACCTATCGCGACATTTACCCTGTTCGCTAGACGCCGTGCGCCGTTCTTAAGACCGTTTGTAAGAGCTGTCCTCTGATAATCTTTGCTCTCTCAGTTAATTACTTTCAGTTAATTAAAATTTACGACGGCGACATAAAGTCGCGGGTTTTTATGGATTCTTTGGATTTTTATGGACTGTGACTAAAGAAACAGAATAAATTAAATCCGTCATTAAGTTCGTCCCCTCTTGAAAATTCTTGTTCTTCGATAGGTTCCTTTCAGCTCACGTTTCTTCGCGGTGATTGGACTAAGGATATTCATGCATTTTCGCGCAACATAACTAAAGAAATTTCTATTTACCTTGGACATTTTATTTTACTTCGCATGTTTTCCCAGAGATCCGCATTAAAACTCTGCGGTACAGCGTGATTTACGAGAACGATTTTCAGACATTTCGAGAATTTCCTCGCAATTCGCGCGGCGAAACGGTCCATCGAGTAAGTAGAATTTCGACGAGTTTCGAAAATATACACGTACGATCGGTTTCTCGCGTGATTGTCATTCCCATCGCTAGAGGAAACCCGTACCTCTGATACCCACATACCAGTACACACGCGAAACAACACGCACACGCGCCTGCTTCGAAATGCACGCACGACGAACACACCGCGAGCGGTGCATTGTAATTCGTCACAATGACTGCACATCCTGGTGTACTAGTCTTTGGCACAGGTGCGCGATTACCTACGTGTCAACGACAGCCGAACGTCGCGTCGCCTCCGACTAGTGCTACGCGTTCGTCTAGTCGTACATTATACCCTGCATACGCTGGCTTTGGAAAGTGACACAATTTTTCAATGGTATTTCGCGAATCTCGTTGAGGACTTGGCAAGAAAATTTCATACGTTCGGTCGGGAAACTAATCTCTTACCACGTGAATAACTGTGAATAATTGATTGAAACTCGCAGTACCTGTACCTACATCTTTTCACTGAAAGAATCTTTGTTAATGCTTGTCGTCAGTCTTCGTTGAATTTCTAGGCGCACGGCGGCAATACACGATCTCCTTTTGGTTGACGACTAATTGCAAGTAGAATGAACGCCATAAACAGTACGAAAAACAAACGGCAGTGGTATTTTAACACGGTGACTCGAGGCGGACTTTAATTTTGCCTCGATTGTAATTAAATTTATAAGCGTCAATTCAACTTAAATTACAATTGATTGTAATTAAATTTGTAAGTGGCAATCAAATGGATAAGTATAGTAGCTATGTATCAATGAATTCATGTATCATATGTATCATTTTATAGTAGCGTCCTTTTCTTTCTAAGAAATAATGAAGTGTGGTATCAACGCTTATCACGTACCTAATGTAAATTAAATTAATCCGGCATTTAAATTGCCACGTTGATTATTAAACGATGCGCAACTTCTCATGGAAACCTCATATTTCTGAGAATACAGAAAAAAAAATACAAAATCGTTTAAATATTAATCGTGGATTCTACATGCAAATTTCATTTCCTATAAGTGCGTAAGAGTCCACGATCCGTCGTATCTATCTTTTTTAAAGCACGGCGAAAGAATTGAGAACCACTGAATCTCAATATTAAATGCTCGAAGGCTCGTTTACACGTTATAATCTCTCCGGCGAGCATAATTTCGCTTTATCGTTCATCTCATTTCCATAACCGACGATAAATCCTGGATCAAGCGGAAAAACCATCCAATAAAGATTCCGACTCGGGGAATGTGAGAGCTTGGCTCTTCTCGGTCGCTTTTCTACTTACGACTTCGAACCGGCCACGTCCTTCTATCATTCCCTCTCCATCTTTCCTCGATCACGGGTACGAGATTCTAGCAACGCGAGCGCCGAGCTCGCCTTGGCCGTCATCGAATCACAGACATTGACGATCGGCTCGTGCGAGTTCCCCGTTGCGCAATTCGCGCGGGAACCGTGTGAAACTTGAAAATTGTTGTCGTAACGGGCGTCGTAACGCGTATGCGAAACGTCGTGTAAACAAATTGAACCGTAATGCGCGAAACGTCTCGTAAATATAAAAGCCACATTCTGAATGAACATTCTCCTTGCCCTTGAGTCGTGAAATTCATAGTAATTCGATTTTAACTCTCGTATCAGCTTATTTTATTTTGTTATCCCACGTGTTTATAAATTTATAGGAGACATGCCATTTTTCGGAAAAGAACGTCGTAAAATCCATGCAAATTTAGATGATCATTGCGTATCTTGGAGTGGAAGGAATTCGTATTTTGTTATATGAAGATCATATAGTCTTTCACGTGAAATTTATCTACATTTTATATTTCGAGGACGTGAGTTTCGTGTAACGTAATATGACGAATATTATTCAATTAGCGAAACGACGCCGATGCTGTACGCATACGAATTACGCGGTTAGATTGTGCTACGGTGTAAAGCGCGCGTGTAAAGTGTCGTGACGTCTCGCGTATGCGGGCGTCGATGTCTCCGGCTCGAACCGTGGAAGCGGCTGGTCGGACGTCGTAGACGTCCACGCGCGTAATGCGAAGGTACGCTTTTAAAAAAAAAAAAAAAGAGAGAGAGAGAGAGAGAGAAAAACTCAGCACACGTTCTGCATAGGCAATGCATGTATGCTTTCATAGTTACGCGGACACGTCAGACTGTTCCAGCGTAGATTGTCGCTCTGATAAATTGTTGAATCTCATCTAACGGATAAACGCAATAAATCTACGAAGTACGACGACTTTGCGCGTATTAATATTCAATGGTTTCTTTATCTTGGATTATTAACGAGACACTGATGCAAGTGTAAAGGTGAAACAATTGCTCTGAATTATCAAAGGTAAATCTCCATTTCTTTACAATGCATTTATAATGCAGCTATTATCGATTCGATTAAAGGTGATCGCTGTTGCGGTCGGGGAACTTTTATCGAAAAACGGCGGCGAATTAATAAAAATTTTAAATTAACTTAAATACGCATCTGTTTATCTTACGTAGGGATCTGCTTGATCTTTCGCATTATCGGGCCAGGTATTAGTGCGAAAACAGCTGCGTGACGGTGGCAATCGTTGTTAATAAACGTGGAACAATTTCGCCGGATTTATCGCACGATAATCGGCGATTGCCGATTTTGTTGATGAGAATGGCTCGTAAAATTTTTCGGGCCCTTTCAGCCAACGAAACCACGTTTCATTCTGTCTCTGGAGGGAGAGAAATTACGCGTTCCGGTCTTCGTACGTTTAATTGACACACGAGCTGGCTAATGAGTAACATCGCCGGAAAGTAAATTTGCACCTGCGGCGCGTGATAATCGATACGGGGCCATCGACATCGAGCCTCTCGAAACGATCGACCGTGTCTGTACGGCATGGAAAGAAAAAAAAAAAAAAAAAAAAAAAAGAAAAAAGAACGAAAGAAGAAAAAGAAGAAGAAGGGTGCGACGAAAAAGAGGAACCGGTTTGAGTCATTTTTCTAAACCAGTTTAGGATCAGCTTCGTCGGGACCCGTCTACTCACTATACCGTTGTAAAAGAACCACGTCAGGCTATCATCGCGCGCTATGGCCACCGAATAGGCGCCCCAGGCTGAAAACCCAATTAACCTGTCTTCCAATCAATTACATAACCGAACATCAATTTTGTTTCCGAACTTGAAAATTCGAAACACGGAACGCACAAACTCCTGTTGCCTCTTCGTCTTATGGAATATTTAACGTCACTGATCTGACTTTGGCTTCACGAACGATTTAATCGCGTTCGATTTACTACGTAGTTTCGCCAATTATCAAATTCATTTTCCTGTTTAAATCCTGCTGTTCGTGGAAATAACGTGGCGTGGTGTACGCGGAAAACATTGTTTACACGCCGTTGTTCACGCACAATACCGTTGTTCGGTGATGACCGCCGCAAAGAAAGAGTGATCCGTTGTCAATGACAAGCGAGACGAGACGAACATGATCGTTACGCAATTCGTGATAATGAAACAGCTCGCTTTTCTTTTTTTTCTTTTTTTTTTTTCTCGTGTCAGCTCCTATGTAAACCGCAACTAATTACTCTTACTGCTGTTTTGATCATAAAATTGCACGACGATTACTGAAAGAAACGATTATAGCTTTTGACGAAGTTTCGTAACACATTCTTCTACGAATTCTGGTATAAACTTGATCGATCTGTACGCGCTGCTAAGTAAGGAAGCATGGAATTTATCTCTCCTGCAAGCTACCAAGATCATTTAAAAAGAGTGTCAGTTTTCGAATGTTAATGCAACCGAGCGTGGAACAATAACGCATTATGCAAAACACGAGATAATGACAGCGCCACAAATCAAATTTGCAAAGGAACTCCTAAATTGCAACGGCACCTGTGCGCGCCCGACTCGTTTGCACCTGCGGGACTGGCCCAAAATATTCTCGCGCACGCACTTCTCCTTTCTCTCTCTCTCTCTCTCTCTCTCTCTCTCTCTCTCTCTCTCTCTCTTTTCGGACAATCAAGTGCAAGAAAGTAGTCTCACCGAGTCGAAGGAAACCGAGAATTTTAATGAACCGCCGAAACCGGCTTCGCAATCTCCGCTGTGGATCGATATTTATTGCGACACGGAGAAATTGTTACAATTTCTCACGAGCCCATCTTTGATCAATTTGCATTTGCGGTTTCTTCAATTGAACGGACAATTGATGTTTCGTGAAATATTAGAAACTAACGTGCTCGATTGGACATAGATATGTAAAACACATGTTATCGAATAATTTGACACTTTGGTTGTGTCATTGAAATTTTTATCTTCTATTACAGATTTTCGCGTCAAGTGTCTTTCGCCGATAAGAAATTTGCCAAAGTAAATCAAAGCTTTGACTCTCCATCTCTAAGTAAAATTCTCTACGGAGATTTAAGAGTGTTTCAGTGTTAAGCGAAGATAATTGATTGAAACTTACATTGGTGTTTATTCACGATAAGGCTAAGCGGTTCGGATTCACTGTCGAGAGGACTTCCCTTGTCATTACAAGGTGGCGGACTCTTCCCAAGGTGTTGTGCCTCCAGCAGCCTTAGCTGCTGCTGATGTAGCCGGTTCTTGATCAGGAAGATTTTCGGCATCCTGACGGAAGTTGACGCGCGCTAACGTGACACTTCACCCTATAGTTTCACGCCACCATTCCCACGACCGGTAGCAGTTGCGTTCCTTAGAATCATCAACCGCATCAATGATTATTCTTTCAGTCTCTCCGAACGTGCTTCTAATGGTAATCAGGTAATCACTGTCTGTTCTCAAAAGCACCGCAACGTACGGCGAACGTGTGTGTATCACTTTTTTGCCAGCAAAGTAGAATCCCAAGAATTACAGCGATGTCAGTGATCCACAGTAGCAAGCTAGACGTGCTCGCATCTCCAATTAATATCCATCTCGAAGCATTAGAAGAAACATGTTCGTGGCAAGAACATTTGAGTACGAAGCAAATTGAAAATTTCTTCTCTGACCACTGTTTCGATAGTGTTAACGATTCACTGTTAACGATGATGCATGACATTCGCGAAGTCCAGAGATAGATCAGCCTCTCTCTGTTCTCGGTCAGTCCAAGGTCTCTGTCTTTCTTTCTTTCTCTCTTACTGCCTGTCCTTTTCTCTCTTTATTGTCTCTCTCTCCCTCTCTCTCTTTGTCACGGATTTACAGTTATCCTGGACAGAGGCCGCAAATCGACTCGACGCACACGAACGGCCGACCTCTGGTGAACAACTGAAAGGCTTCGCTGTCTCCTCGCTAAGCCGGGCCCCGAGCCCCGTCTCTCCCACCAACGATCGATCTCTCCCCCCACTTCGCTCGGCCCACAGGCCCCCGTTCCCCTACTTGATCGCGACTGGCACGCTATACAGCCCATCCAGATTATTTGGTCGCTTTAGCAAGCGCGCGGGGCCTGCTGGAGATGGAAACCGCTCGCGGGACGGCGCATGCGCGTAACGGAGCATCGTACGTGTGCTGAAGCGTGCGAGGACCCCTCTCCCCTCCACTTCTCGTACCGGTTCCCTCCCGCGTCTCACGTTCGCGTCTCTTTTTAACGGAGACGCGTTTTATCCTGACCGTGTCTCGTCTCTCCTTTTCTTCCCACCTTCTTCCCATTCTCTTCCCCTTATTCTTTTACTCGTCGCTCGAACATTGTCTTTACGGTAGCCGGTTTATTCGCCGTCCGGGATACGGGCCGATATTTTTCGTACACGCTTTTCTCTTTTTTTTTTTTTTTTTTTTTCTTGCGGCGAGCGCGCGAATACGATCGAGTCTGCGCAACGTCGAGTTTTTCCATTCACGCGGCGCGGCGGGTACTTCAAAATTGTCCCCGTTCCTGCGTACAAACCCGTTTTGACGAACGATCTCGGCCGAAAGAGATTTTTAATTATACGATTTTTGTTATGAAACTAGTATAACCAGAGTTCTTTGTTATTAAAGTAGAAGAAGAATCAGAGATATCGACAGGGGCTTATTACGGAATTCCTTTCGAGATCGTGAACGCACGATACGTCGGACTAGGAGTAACGAATATTTCAACGCGCTATACCCGTGAAATGTGTGCAGCGAAGAAAACTTACAACTTCCTCGGTTATACGCCACCTGTGCGATTCGCTGCAATTGCACGCGCGATTCTCCAATAAACGTAGCATGTACCTAGATAGTATACTGGTTTATGATGGATTCGATTCACGATTAAGGCTACGTTCTCGTCTCTGACCACTAACGTCGGTTATGTTGTCAAGCGGTACGCACATAGCGGCTTTGATATGAACTGTGTTAACTGTGTTAGTTACGTTAACACGTAACTTCGTATTTGAGGGGTGTTTTAAATATGTCCCGATTCATCACGATCTTCATTATGTAAATAGAAAAAAAATAAATAAATAAATATTACGTGAAAACGAAGCTGAAGAAGTCTTTAAAGTTTTTTTTTTTTTTAGATTCGAAACAGTCAATAAAAATATTCAACAGATATTGCACAAGCAGCTTGCCATTGCTTTTTAATAAAAATTATACATATTTATTACGTTCGAATATTACACGTGTGATTATGTGCTTGTTTTCGATTTATTATTGGATTCCTATTATTGGATAGCTATTAATACAACTGTTTTAATCATAGGAAATAATAAAACACGCTCGCATTGAAAATAACGCTCGGTTCTAGAAAAACTGTGACATTAGAACTACCGATGATTAAATTATTTATGAAACTTTGTATCAGGCAAATAAGACTGCCTGAGTAAGAAATATAAAAAATAACGATTTATCATACGATAAAGAACGCAAGTAAATCTTCAAAACAATTTTGAGAATTTCTATGAAAGTTCTACTTTGGTAGTCATAATGTTAAAAATTATAGCTAACGCTATTGCGTCAAATTTTTCGTTCGTCTGGTCTACTCGCGTGTTGAATTTCCATCTACACTAGTGGCACAGGTTAACGATTATGGTCGCAGGATTTCACGTAACAAGTTCATTTCCTGCTTCTTACGGCGTCGACTTACAACGGAAATATCTAAGGAATCGGTTTCACAGGTGGTTTCAAAACGACGAGCATTACCATAATGTGACGACGTCGAAGACATCGCGATGTGACTTGTAATGTTATGGAAATATTAGAACTAATTCTAGCGCTTAAAAATTCGTTGTTTATTATATTTATAAATGGAGAAATGAGACAACGAAAGCCACTAATCTTGGAAATCTTGATCTTTCGAATTGAAAAACTTTCAAAAAAAGTTAACAGGTTTTCGTGGAAACTTTTTCAAACTTGGGCGTAGAAACACTTGTTTGAATTTAGGCCAAGAAGCGTCGACGGTGAATTATGTGCTTGGCCACAGCGTGGATTCGGCAGGTATTCCCTCCAATCTCGCCGCATCTCGCTGTATGGGAAACGCAAGATTACGAGAAAAATCCAGCTGAGATCTGGACGTTTACGACCGTCTTCACAGGGGACACACGTCCCCAAGATGGAATCTCGGACAACGCGAAGGGACCACGCGAAGATTTTCCTCTCGATTGGGAAGCTCCTTTGAATGTGAAAAATTCAGACGCGAATAATTCACTTGACCAGACAATTCTTCTTCTTATTTTCGAATCATTTTCTCGGAACTTCAAATAAGTAAAGAACTTCTAGCCTTATATGTCAAATTACAAGAAATCGTTAAGTATCGATAATTCCTTGAATCGATGAGTTTTTAATCAACAAGCTTTGGAATAACATTGCACGTGTGTGTAAATTTATAAAAATTTATAAAAAATTATAAAGACGAGGTATTTTTATTTTTTCCGCGTTCGTCGCAACATGTTCCATTCGTAAGTATTGCGATTTAATACGGAATAAAGAACGGAAAGATTGAAATAATTGTGTTGACAAGTTTTTAACACGAAGTTAAGTAAAGAGATTTTTGAAAAGAATCATGTTGTGACTTTCAGCTGAGAGTTTCAGGCAGAATAAGGTTTTTTGATCCTTTTGAAATGAGATGTAAAGAGCAGGTAACAGGAGTTAAGACGTTCTAAAGAAAAAAATCAGCTTTGTTAAGCGCATAAAGTGCCTCCTTTTCATCTACTCGACTCAATCTTCTACTATCGTATTGGAAATCTATCAATTTAAAAAAATTATACCCAATGATACGTGAAAAAGCAGACAAACCGAAAAATTATACAATATCGTTACGTAAGATTTTTTTGTTTTATACATATTATCCGAGTTGATAGGTTTTTTCTTTTTTTTTTTTTTTTGTTTTTTTGATTCATATTTCCTCTTGGATCGAACAGCATTATGTAAAGTGCAAAGGTATTATAAAATGATATCTGTCTGTCTCTGTCCCACTTACAGGCCAATAGAATTAATAACTCATCCACCCGTGAGGATATATTCATCCGTTTGTATTTTCTTAATGTTACAAGTAACGCCTTATTTGCATTTCAGAGTCTGATATTTCCAGTTATTACAACTCGCGAAGTTATTACATTAAAACATCGACGCCATTATTTGGCTTATTTATTTATCGTATACATGCCTGATAATGTATATCGCGTAAAATAGGTAGGCTAGTAAAAATAATGTACATTGTACGAGCATAAGATCAATTAATTCGTATAATAAAATCTCAGATAACGCGGGACATGTGTAAATAAAATGAACGGATAAATTGACGCGTTACTCTGCACGTTCACGTGATGATTTATTATGCTTACATTCGTCGAGCATCGCTGTTTAGCTTCTGAAAGCGTACGTATCGTTGTCTTTCAACAGTTTTTTTTCCATCCTCTCTTTATTGGAGAAGAATGGTTGATACTTAGAACGAACGTAAGTAGCGAGATCTTTTTACCTTTTGTATTGCAAATTTCGCGTCGCGTTGCATCACACCGTTGCGTTCCGAGCAATTAATTATCGAAGATTGGGAAATACGCGACTATCGCCGTTAGGCACTAATTTTTTTTTCAATGCGATCGTACGATCGTAGAGTTAATTAAAAGAACGCTGATTTATTGCCCTCCGAACGGATATCGATCGACTCGGTCACCCGTGAATCCATCAAAATCCTCAACGGGGAAGAGAGAGGGCCTACTTTCTCCTCTTTAAAACGTTCCCTTCGATTTATCCACATCTTTCTTTGTCTATTGTCTGAATTTCATTTCTTCTCGATTATTGTTGCGTAATTATCATGTATTCGACTAATCATACAGTAGACGTAGTAAGTAATAAATACATGATTAGACAAGTGATCAACTACATTGTCTTTCATAGTTGAAGTTAATACTTATTATCAGTACATATATATATATATATATATATATATTTATTTATTTATTTCTTTATTTCTTTATGAAGATTTGTAATGGTTATTGATATGCGCATAAAAAAGATGCATTTTTTCTCGACTTTTTAAAGAAATTGCAAGTTGTAAATGAAGTAATTGAATAATGATTTTAATATCATACTGATTATTAAGTACAGTAATACTTCGATCAATCGTCGTGATTGAGGGATAACGGGAAAACGGTCCGGATAAATTCAGCGAAGGTTCAACAGATAATCGAAATAAAAATATTTGTCTATATATACACGCGTTTGTTGAGCGACAAAATGGAATATCGAGAAAGAAAATTTGAATACATTATATAAATTGAATGTACATGTATATTACTATACACTTACACACATTAGATAATGGGCATTCGAAAATTTACATAATTAAGACCTCAGTCAATCGAGACGGAGTTAATCTCGCGAATAATCGTCAGACGGTTAATTGAGATTCCACTGTCAGATATGATTTCAACTAACATTAGAAAAAAAAAAAAAAAAAAAAACTAGCTCAATCATGCAAACGTGCTCTCGATAAAGAATTAGCAAGTACATATAGAGTGAACAATGATTTTGTAATATTTCTAGTTGATATCTCTCCTAAACGGCAAGAAATTAAGAACTAGGAACTACTTACTACGTTCGAACTTTTCGAAAATATCCCACCAATCCAGAGATGACGTAGAGATTGAAATCTGACAGCCAATGTGACAAACATAAATGGAGGTGGATATCGGTCCAAGTCTCTCGAACTTCGTTCGAGTCAGCCGTGGCCTATATCCTGTCTATCGATACGATTAGGTAATTCCGAATAATTGCGAACAAACGGGACGGATGATCGCGGTAAATATAAACAAGCATCATCCCTGGTTACTGGCTTGGGCAAGCTCTCCGTTTAAGGTTGACTCAATGTTCCGTCGATTGGTCACCGAGCGGAGAGGAAAAGAGAGATAGAATATATACCGCAGAACCACGTAACAGCAAGCAAAGCGCTACGTCTTGGTCTCCAACTATACACGGCTTGCGAAACCGTTCGTCGTTACTTGGTCGTGATCGTGGTCGTAATCAAGAGTCAAAGTCAAGGTCGAGATCGAGGCGAGAGAAACACTTATGCAACTCTTGTTGTCTGCGGCAAGCAAAATGGTGGGGATCGGTTGCAGCAGCAGCAGTAGCAGCAGCAGCAACAGCACGGTGACCGACCACGCCGGCAAACAGGTATGAAAGAACTGTTACGTATTCCCGGGAAAACTTAACGTCGCGAGAGGCTGACGCGACCGCGTGCGCGCTAATAAACCTTCCTCTTCAACGCCGCCGCGATCGTCCACGTTCGACGATCAATTAATCTTTACGTCGTTCTCTTGACACACCGCTCCTATCGTTTTTATGGACCGTGGCAGGATAACTCTTGGACGGTGTATCGTGTTCGCGTAACGAGGTCGTTCGGTTTTTAACGACGAATATATATCGAAGTTTTCTCAGAGCCGCGCGTGTCGCGTTGGCCAAAGTTTGCGACGAAGAAAGGCGTTATGTCGGCCGGAGGAATTTCTGGGAAATGGCTTCCAGAATATACAGCGGCGAGGCAAACTCAACGTATACGTGATTTAACATATTTGAACGTAACGTATCACATTTATATGATGATATAAAAAGATTTTGTTAACAAAAGCGATTCGGTATATAGAGGGGATTATAATATGGCAGTAATTAAAAAGGAATTAGTACGGAATATACCTGGTTTCTGAAGGCATGAATATTCTCTAATGGCATGTAATAAATTTAAAGAATTTTCTTTTGCTTTTCGACGTCCGTTTATTTGTCGCCATTGTACCCCGTAGCTTTCTTTAAATTGAATATTTGGGATTATTCTTTTTCTATACCCAGGGGCAATAAATTTAAATTGCGTTGGGAACTGAAAGTCCTGAGGAAAAATGGAGGAAAAGTACCGACACAATGAACGATGGAAGGGAAATTTTCGGCCAATAAACGTCCTTACATTTAAGCTTTGAAGTACAACAACCAATCAGATTCGTAGAATTTCTTTTCAACCCTCAATAGTACATAGCTAGGTAGGGAGTGGTAATTATACTTTGGACAATTTTATATTTTCATGTATTAATTTAAAAACTTAGACCCTAAGTAGAAATTTTCCGCTACAAAATATTGTATTAAATCGTGTCATACGAATTTTTATATAACAAATTTATGTTGGATATTTTTCATAATTATTTTCGACATTTTTCCAAAATACTCTTTTAGGAAACGAAAAGAACCGGTCGAAGCATTCTCCATCGAATCTCCGCGACGATTATAACAATCGTAATCAAATACACAAAGCATTCTAATTTAAGACTTTTTATTAGCACGAAGAAGTTATTCGGCGAATAAAGTTAGTTATCAGAATATTATGATTGAAGCTAACGGTTCGCCCAATTTTTTCATGCTGATAGAAATTCTTAATGGCCGCCACGCTCGATCATGGTGTCTACTGTTGTCATTCCCAGTCAACGGGTCTGTTTTGTTTAGAGTGTCCAGAAGCATATCATAAAACAATATTCGAATTAACGATACGTAGATCTAAGAAATCGAACGATTCATACTTCAAATTGATTGCAATTGGTGGATATTCGTTTATAAAATAGGTCCGCCGTTCAACCGAGACGGTAGAAACAGGAACAGAAATCTAACGTTTCATGCGATATGACTCAGTAACAAGTACTTCATCTACCTTTGATGTTTTATATATTTTTGCGTACTGTCCTCTGCATTTTTGCACCGCTGAACTTTTACAAATGAGGCTCAATGATAATTAAATCATTAAATCAATAAAAGTCGATCCTTAGCAAACAAGAAGACACGTAGAAAATACTAATTTCAAACATAATTTCGTAATTTGCTCGTGCAAAGCATCAGATCAGATTTTCATCAAATATTTGTAATATTTTTAGGTCTATAAAATGCATACAAATTGTTTATTAAGACTTGCAAAATATCAAAAGTAGATCAGGTACTTTCTCTACATTTTTTATCATTCTTGACTGAAATTCATAATTTCGTGAGATTTTTCACTTACCAGAATCGATGGGAGGACAAACTAATCGATGAACGTGTTACACATCTCGTAGAAAGAGTTCACACTGTCAACAATACGCAATAGCCCGACACTTCCAAGGAGTTGAATTTACTTATGTAAAAGTAAATGAACGAGAAAGTTGAAAATATATTTCAAGCGAGTTAGTGTACAATTTCAAATTGGTGCACCTTCGACGATGCGTCTTCTTCGACTGTTGCAGACTAAATGTGGTGCGACAGTCTTGTCCACCTTTATTTGAGGGTTGGGTTATTAAGTAGCAAAATAACTGGCAGGTAAACGTGGATACGCAGATATTTATAATATTACAATTCGAAGGACCTGAAATTAATACAAGGTTTACCTAGCACTTACAGGGGTTCTCCAAATGTCATTGAAACGACAATTGCTGTTTAACGACGTCTGTTTATTGTAACAGATTTCCTACGTACAAACAATAGTTTAACGACCAAAGTTTCCGTCTTAGTATTTGCTCAGCTTGGCGCAAAAGTGTTTTCGTCTTTCTCGAGAAGCCCAGTTACAGAATTAAACATGTCAAGAAATTTTGCAGCTATTATAAATCAATCCCCGTGTAAGTAAGTAGCTAGAGTCGCCATTTTGGAAAGTGGAAAATTTCTCATAGCCTCTCTTTTGTCTAAATTTGTGTCCTTGATATTTAAATGGCGGTGCTTGAAACCCAAACGGACATGAGACACGAAATTTTTTAAAATTAATTATTCCCTAGGAAATTGTGAGTTTTATAGTGGATAAAATAGTGGATAAAATTGCTAGTATTTTTTGTACTTCTTTAATTCTTCAGAGATACGGCCTGTGTATTTTCTATGCGACCTCCATTAGAAACAATTTTAACGCTTAACTGTTACTAAATTTTATAATTACATATTGGAGAAAGTTCTCTAAGTAGGACCATCTTCTTTATTCGCATATAAATTAATTTATGCAGTATCTCCTGGCACTAGCTTATAATCCATGTGTTGTGTAAGCGAAAACACGATAAACGTTTCCGATTACGGCAACGATTTTTTTTGTTCTAATAGAAGCAGAAAAAGTGTATCGCTCGCCCGCCACGTTCGCGGGGAAGCAACAGTAGTTAGCGACCAACCCTTGTGAAATATACACAATTTAAAACCGCTGTTTAGGCTCTTTACTCGTAAATTTGCGCCATGCTGAGCAAATACTAAGGCGGAAACTTTGGTCGTTGAACTAATTGCTTGTGCGTGAGAAATCCGTTACAATAAGCAGACGTCGTGGAATTACTTTTTGGAATTTTTGAATCCACGTTTCCACAGTTGTTTAGTGACAGCATAGAAATAGAAGATTATAAAAAAAAAAAAAAAAAATAAATAAATAAATAACTACATGATGATTTTGTTCTATGCTGATGTGTCAATTGATGAAAATTTTTCTCCAATTTATCGAAGCTGTAATTTTTCAATTCTATAAATTCTTATACCTTGAGATATATCTTCCAAAGAGCCTAAAGAGGAAATACGAAATTCTCTAATATACATAAACAGCATTGCGATAGTACTTCTAGCCAAGGAATATTTCATTTCTAAATGTAACTGACACAGTTTGCTGTCTGATTGTTTGTCAGCATTGTACAATTATCATCGACTAGGACAAGAGATAAGAGTAAGAGAAGAATTTAAGTGCGTTCCGGTGATTACGTAACGCGAGGTACGTTACGCGCTTGTGATACTGTTCGTCAGAATGAAAGGGACGAGCATGCGACGAGCAACGACCGGAACTCTCGAGGACAGTGGCACTGAACTTGACGGGGAACGGAGCGACGCGAACCGAAGGAAACAGACGTCGAAACGTGTTGCCGTGGAAACTCGTACTCGAGGAGCTGCCTTCCGTGACTAATGACAGGCCGGATTTTAGCGGCATCGGTCCGCTGATACGTAGGACACGAGCGTGCCGACGATAATCATCATGATCCGACTGATAGCGTTGACTGGATACGCGGCAGTGAGATGCGACGAAAATATATACCTGCGCGCGGTTTGAAACCATACGCAATCGGACGTGAAACGTTTATTTCCGCTGGATCAGAACATTGATCTTGGAATACCACGGGAGAAATGTTAATCCCCGCGCAATTTGAAACCATATTCCATATTATATCGCATTAGTGTAGAATGTTAATAGCTCGCTCGCAAAACAGTCTGAGGCCATTGAGATTTTTATCGTATTCAATGCGAACGAATCAAATAGTGTAGATCAAGCCTTAACAGTTTCGTTAACATTACGTGAAGAATGCTAAACATGTATTTTACTTGAAAAGAACCTGAGCTTCACTCGACGATCTTCTTATCTGAGTGTTTCTTACACGATTGTCAAACGACAAACAGACCTCCCTCGTCGCTTCTCACGCCTCGGCCAAAGGGATCCTTCGTTTTTGTCGTATCGTTCGGCCAAAGTGGCCTTTAACCCCTCACATGTGTATACCTCGCACGCAACATGCAGCCGGAGTTGTAGTTAAGGCTTTATTGCCGCATTCGTCGAACACGCGCGTCGGGTCACTTTAATTTTATACTACTGACGAGCTGTACAATACCGCGAGATTGCCTGATCGAGTAACAAATGACGTTTCAGCGGGGAACGTGGTTAATGGAGGATACGCTCGCCGATCGAGTGGCTGATCGTTATTGTAGTCAAGACTCGGTGAGAATGTCTCGATCCCTCGGAGCAATTCTTGCGATTAAATGCAATCTTCAACAACTTCGTCATTCATTTTGTTAGGCTGAGTAAGAACTTTTTTTCTTTTTCTATCCACATGTTCTATAAACATAGGTAATTGATTCGCGCGGAATCTTTTTTCTCCTCAGTTTTTCCTTTTCGACTTATCGTCTGCTACTCCATATTATTTTGTTACGTTAATTTAAATTACATACACCTAAATATGCAGCAATTAATAATAATATACTTTGCTATACAGATGCACTACGTATTTAAACACCATCACAGAAGGACCATAGTTTGTTTCGTGAATCAATCTCGGTAAATTGTCGTCGATCCAAAAAATAAAAACACAACCATCGTCGTCTTTGATTCTTATCCACTGTTTGCAAACGTTAATTCTTGCGACAGCATAAGATTACATGAACTAGTGTATTACGAACTGTAATTATAATAATTTCAAACTTTTTTAAACTTTGAATGGCTGGCGTGTGGTGTAATTAAACTGTGGGGCTCTGCCTTGTCGTCTGAACGGTAGATAAAAACGGCCGGACCTGGGGAATTCGAATCCGCGCGGTGGGATCAGCGTCGTCGAGACGCCGTTTCCGAGTAGCTGCGTCGCAAGTTGTTATACCGTTAACACGAGTCAAGTTAGGAGTTTCATGAATGATGAACCAGACAGGGAGAATGGTTTCCGTACGTAGATGTTACTTCTTCGTGGCATTTCGGTTTTTCTTTGTTCGAAGAACAAACCGAGAAACTGATTGATAAATGCCTACGCTCTCTTGGAAATTAAACACTGATGAGTAACGATCCATTTGGATGGAAATGATGTTTGCATGCATACTGTTGTATTTCAATGAAGCAACTTTTTACCTGGTTCTGCATTTCATTCTCGTAACAGAAGTATAATACAGTAAAACTAAAACTGGTTGTTACAATAGTAGGAATCCACTGATTCCCTCCTCTGCTAATGACTTTTTGTTCAAATAAATGTTCGGGAGTAAGTAAATTCAATCAGGAAGAGTTCATTTAATCGGGCATTGATTGAAATTTGTAGTATCAAATGATACGAGATCTTTCAATTACGAAGAGAAAATCTCGTCTCCGCGAAATAGACAGAGATTGAAAAAAATATCGTTCTTTGGAGACAACGATTGTCAAAGTGACGCGTGCATGTTTCTCAGGTGTAATACGTGATAGAAAGAAGCGCGTGCGTGCACCTCGTAACACGCAAGTACGACGAAGACACGTCTTTAGGTCCCGTACACTTCCCGCAGTAGCCTCCCGGCTTGACCAATTAAGGGTCTCTTCCGTCGAGAGCTCTTAATGGTAGATGTGTTGCGTTCGCTCGAGCGTGCGCCACTGCGAAACCAGCCCTCGTAACAACGTAATTTTCCGTAGCCGTTCCACGTCGGATCGTCCGAGAACTTTGATATCCAACGTCCTCTCCTCGTTGCCTCTTTTCTGATAAGAGAGATTTCTCGACAAACATCGGCTGTCACTCTTGTCAGGCCCGTGTAGACCTTCGCGCATTTTTCATCGGGATGTCACGCTAACAACTTTCCATGTTTGAGGATTTTTGTAATTTGTTGCGTACGGCGGACTGTTGTACGGAAGAATTATTAACGTTTAAGTATTAATAAGAATTATTATCGTTCATGTTTTATTCGTGTATTTCTATATTTTTGTGTTCCTTTTTCCCCTATTTCTTTATTCTCTATTTCTATATTTTTATGTTTCTTTTTTCCCTATTTCTTTATTCTCTATTTCTATATTTCTGTATCCTTCTATTTTTATATTTTTATATTTCTATATTTCTGTATCCTTCTATTTTTATATTTTTATATTTCTATATTTCTGTATCCTTCTATTTTTATATTTTTATATTTCTATATTTCTGTATCCTTCTATTTTTATATTTTTATATTTCTATATTTCTGTATCCTTCTATTTTTATATTTTTATATTTCTATATTTCTGTATCCTTCTATTTTTATATTTTTATATTTCTATATTTCTGTATCCTTCTATTTTTATATTTTTATATTTCTATATTTCTATATCTGTATTATTATATTTTTATATTTCTATATTTTTATATCTATATTTTTATATTTTTATATTTCTATATCTATATTTTTATATTTTTATATTTCTATATCTATATTTTTATATTTTTATATTTCTATATCTATATTTTTATATTTTTATATTTCTATATTTCTATATTTTTATATCTATATTTTTATATTTCTATATTTCTATATTTTTATATCTATATTTTTATATTTCTATATTTCTGTATCTATATTTTTATATTTCTATATTTTCATGTATTTTTGTATTTCTATTATATATTTCAATATTTCTATCTTTCTATGTATCTACATTTCCACATAGGATTTCTATGATTTACATTCTTACATATATCTCCATTAACACCATAAAGACAAATAATGTGATATTATGTGACTTTCAGCGAATGTAGATTCTAAACAAAATTTGAACATGAAAGTTATTCCTAAAGCTGTCTGGTCATTGTAGTGTTAACAATCTTTCATTTTCTATCAAAAACATCATGAAACTCCCTGCATCGAATACACAAAAGAATCGTTTTAATCTTAAAAGTTACTCGTCCATTCTTGGACAATCGCATCAATTCAGTTACTTGTTATCTTCGATCAAGCTTGCTAAAATCTTCATTTGAGTCTTGAAATTCCTCGAAAAACGTCATCGCGGGAATGATAGTGACAAGCATACAGCGCTATATCAGGGAAGGTCGAGATGATCGCGCAACTTCGCAGGGGAACGCCACATGCGGTGTAACCTCGGGAAGATGTGTGGAGGCGAGGCCAATGAATGCACGACGCCGAAGAACGGGAAGGAAGGTGAGGCGTGATCATGGTTCTGACCTCAAGAACTCGAGAAAGGGAAGAAGAAGAAGAAGAAGAAAAAAACGATGGAAGAAGGAAGAGAGAGGGGTGAAGAGACGAGAGAAAGAGCGAGGAAAAGCTGGAGAGCCACAGGCTCTCGTATACGAGTGCAACGAGAATCGAGAGGATTCTCACACCGATTCTTCGCCTCGTTTCTTCGCTCGCGTCTCTTTCTTTCTTTCACGAGGCTTTCAGACACGCGTGTAAATTTCTGAAACCTGATACTTTTGCGTGTGGTACGTTCGAAAGGTAGAAATCATTCGCACCGGCCCGCGAATGAATCTCTGTCGCGCGAAAACTACGCCGTTCCTTCGAATGGCACAGACGTTACCCAAATACGTCGCGCGAACGAATGCTTTTGCTTTTCTGTGAAAACGAGGTTCGTTTGATCGTTTGATAGTGTAATGGAATGGTGAGGAATTCGAAGTAATTGTCTCAACGTATTCTGCATTTATGGTATATCAGATGCGGAAGGCACTTTTATGGAGGATCAACAGTTGTGTCATGTATGATAATGTTTGAGACTATATATTTGATGACTGTAACTGTTAATTTCACTTCTTCGTGTTTGTATCTCTTTGGATACATATATTTTGAAATAATTCATCGAAAGTGACATCGATGAATTTCGATAATTTTCATTTCAGGTCATACAAAGAACAAGGCCCGAGAGTTAGAGCATTTCTCTAATCCTCGCTAATAACCCAAGAATAGAACGATATCGTATCGAGCGAAGTTCATAAATGTTGGGAAAAAATACGTGAAAAGTGGCCATAAGCGCACGTAAGAGTCGTAACGCATTCTTGATACGCCTCAAAAAAGGAACAACGAACGTACCACCTTGCACACGTGGCGTTATCTCAAATCTCGGCGTTTTCGAATTTTACCAAGCCCATATTTACTACAACTTGGAACGTACTAACTAAGCTTTACAAGCTATGCACGACGTTAGACTTACTTTTATCGGTACGCCTCACGTCGGTAGTAGATTTTCCGCGGCGTACACGTACCTACTACGTAAGACGAAGGCTATGTAACAGACAGCTGTAATAGTTGCGCGTGTGAGTATGCCCTGGAGTACAGATAGTGATGGGATCAAGTTCGATATGCACAGTAGAGCACAATTCACGCAAACTTGTCGTTGAACAGATCGTTCATATAGGTAATTATGTGTGTGTGAAATTCACGTAACAAGTGGATTCAACCAACAGAAGTTTTGTACAATCGGGCATTGATTGAAACGTAATGTTTGCGTCAAACAAATGGAGTTCTACTCGCGGAACAGAGTCGCAAAAATCTGCATGCGAGAAATTCACTTCGCGGTTCGATTCGGAGACATTCAATTATATAAAAGTGGCTGTACAGTTACTCGATTCGCTGGATAATGTATTAATTGAATCTCTCTAAAAGTAGCAATCTTGAATCCTGAAATCCTGAATTGTAAAACTTTATTCAAGTCTAGGTAGTTGCTGCGAAGTACCTGTAGAAGGTTCAGTTCAAGGTAATCCAGGATTCGATCGTTTCGATGCAGGGGATTGTATTTAGTTATATCTAGTGCATACTTGATCCCATCGCTAAGTACAAACTGTATGTGCGCGTGCGCGTGCGCACGAACCGCGATGTGCCGCTTACATTAAATAAATTACAGTGGCCGCGGACCGGTAACACGGGAACGCTGTTACCTGGTCTCCTCCGGTCGCACACGCCAGCAAAATCGCGCGGCAAAGCGCAAAACCCCCGTAGCCGGCCAACGTTGCTCGTTTCTTGCTACCATGGGTACGCTAGCATGAGTACTACCACGGCCGGAGGAAGTGCCTCGGATGGTCTCTTCCCATGACCGTACTCCACCTTCTCTCTATCTCAGCAACGATTTTCCTGTCGCTGGAAAAGTTATTACTCCGACGCGGTGCGAATCATCCTACGCTCCGTGTCCCATTGTGTTTAGGTCGGTTCGTCTCTCGTTTCCGAGCCGCCGCTTTCTTCCTTTTCTTTCATGCCCGGCCCACGGTACCGTATAGTCGATTACGCGTGCACGCGCCGTCACGCGTCACGTTTGGACGCGGCTGATTTTCCGGAATTCCGCGGATTTCCCGAGCACTATCAAACGGTACGATTGCGCAGTTGCGGTCGAATACGATGGCCATTCGTTTACAGTACTTCACGAAACGTAGCTAATGTATTTTATCTGCGTGTGAAGTTTCAATTTTTTATGATTACTGATTGACACATTGAACTTTATCTTTATGTAGATGTACTCTCGGAATTGTTTGAATGATTGTGCAAGAAAAATATTGGTCATGAACTGAAACATTTTGGAATTTTGCTAGTAATGAGTTAAACG
>NW_025110690.1:74268-115203 GCF_011392965.1 Frieseomelitta varia
GAATTTTGCTAGTAATGAGTTAAACGTATGAATGTAGCTAATGTGTTTTATCTGCGCGTGAAGTTTCAATTTTTAATGATTACTGATCGATGTATTGAACTTTATCTTTATGTAGATGTACTCTCAGAATTGTTTGAATGATTGTGCAATAAAAATATTGGTCATGAACTGAAACATTTTGGAATTTTGCTAGTAATGAGTTAAACGTACGAATGTAGCTAATGTGTTTTATCTGCGTGTGAAGTTTCAATTTTTAATGATTACTGATCGATATATTGAACTTTATCTTTATGTAGATGTACTTTCAGAATTGTTCGAATGATTGTGTAATAAAAATGTTTGTCACGAATTGAAACATTTTGGAATTTTGCTAGTAATGAGTTTATCAAGTTTGAAACAAGTCTGAGAATGTACATAAAAGTGCAGGTATCTATGTATTTTACAGAGATCGTAAAAATGTTGAAACAATTAATTATTTATTGCATATTGATTTACTAATAAATATATCCTTGTAGAAAATATCTTGTAACTTTTATATTACGCGTTTATATAATCGTAAATAGATTATTTATATAATCACGATAGTTGCACTTCTTTACAATGTTGATGAAATTTCAAAATGTTTCGTATACTGTCTGTAATAAGTATTTAAAGGCGTATTCTGACGAACTATTATTCCGTCGAATAAAATATACAAATTAAATACTATGTAAATTTAAATATACAAAATGTACAATGAATAAAATATAGATTCTTATGAAAACGTTCGTTTCCCTTTAACTGAACAGAATAGTAATTTTTTAAAATGTGCGTTCTCTATAGCCACATATTCAAATAAACTTGTAAGTCGTAGAAAATTTTAATCCCTCCGAGTTTTGAAATCAGTGTACGAAACAGCAACATAAATTTAACCATGGAATTTAAATTCCTTCTGGAGGTTTTATCATCTTGTAGTAAGACAATTAGTAATGGAAAATTGCTCGTAATTAAAGCAATTAACGTAGGAATAGAAGAAAAACGATCATTATTAATATACAGGAAAGAAATCGTTTTTCATTATGATAGACATATAGCAGTGAACCAGCGATTGACCGATAAGAATTATTACAAGCTCGTTAATTTTAAGATGTATTAAAAAAGTTACATCTCTTAGGTCTGTGGCGATTAATTTTTTTTTCATACGAACAGCCTACAGCTTCATTAATAGATGATCGAGATATTTATCATTTTTATAGACATTAAAAAAAGTAAAATTTAAACACTCACGCGTGTCCTATGTATTTTTTCACCTTCAAATCTCCTACATATATCTGTACCTCCTGCTAAAAAATTTAGAGCATGTTTAAAAGAAATAATCACTGTTTTGAGTAAATATAAATATTTTAATTTGTCAATATTTTAATATCATATTATTAATATCATTTACGATATTCATATTCTAAAACCGAAATCATAGTTAATCGTATACAGAAACGAAACTTACAACTACGACATCCATGTTTTGAGGAAGAAGATAATTCACCTACATAAAAATCCATAGTCTATTCTCGTAAATAATATTCCATTGCAGAGAATAATCCATCATAGAAAAGTTTGACCTCTGGCACAGAAAACTTCGCTTATATTTCGAGGTTTTGATAAGAAAAAGCGTGTAGTAGAAGCGTGACGCAACGTGTCGTCCCGTTTCGTTCGATCGATCGTCGCTTATCGGTGTTCAGTGCCAGCATACTGAGAGACCATCTAGGAAGTCAGCGGGTACCAGCATGATGACGTTCGATCTGCCTTCCCGTTGCATTCGATCGTAAAGTTACCACGCAGATCTTCAGGATTTTTTGCGAAAACAGCTTTTGTTGCTGATTCCAAGAACCAGTTCCATCAACGTTTCTCTCTCGTCGTTACAGATTTACGACTGTCTTTCACGTTTATTCACGATTCTCGAAAAATTTGCATTTCGCGAAGAGAAATAACCAGACTTGATCTTCGTTGATGTTCGTGAAATCGCCATGAAATTTCTATAAACATGCTGTAGTTTGATCCTCGAACGTAAAGAGAAGCACGAGATTTGGAACCACTGTAAATCTCGAACGAAATATAAAGAACACGTAGAACAATATTTCATTTTTCATTGATGCGTGTAAGCGTAGCGTGTGAATGATGAAAAATGCTCGTACATAGAGAAGCTCGAAGAGGCAGACTTCAGTTTTGGTACTGTTTGCGGGAAGGGAAGCAAAAGAAAACAAAAAAAGGAACAAAACAAAAAAAAAATGAAAGGAAGATTACAGAGGAGAAGAAGACATCTTAGGAAAGTCCGATCGAAATCGGAACAACTGGTTTCACTCTCGGACGAGCGGTATCGAGTGTGCGAGAAACGGTTCTTCGAGGTGTCCATCTGCTTGTGTTGCTTGAGAACGAGAGAACGTACACACGAACGTCGATAGGATGTCAATAAATGCGCGTGATGTACACACGTTTCAGTCTATGACACGTAACAGACTGAAATTCTCAACTATGCTGTCAATTTTATTAGAATTATTGCCATTGTTTTCGTCGCTACAATATTTTTCCTGACGGTGTTATATTAATTAAAACAACACTTACTTGATGGTATCATTTTCTTTTAAATGTACTTTTTACATTTGTTTGAACCCCTTGAGAATTAACCTTAAAAAGAGTACTAAATTTCTAATACCTTTCGAACATTACTCTTGATTATATGATAAATGGTATTACATTTACAAGTCTATGCAGTCTTAATGAAAAGACTGAAGAACAAGTAGTAAGAGAAATAATTGAAATCTTTTTCTACGACCGGATCTTACCACGCTGATACTAGAAATTAATTTTTCTGGCTGACAGTTAGAAATGAGATCGTTCTTTCTAATTTAATTCATCTAGAGCCGAAACCGTTGTACAATTGATCTCAATCAATTTACACTTGTGGATCCCACAGATACATTTAGAAAAAAAATTAAAGTACATCGCAATAAATCGTTATAATCAGTCGTTAATTAATTAGTTAGTTAAAAGATCAAAAACGAAGGAATAATTGAAACCATCTTCTTGCATCTAACGTCACACTGTTAAAGTCCAAAATTAATACACGCGAGTGACATTCTGACATTCCTGGTGCACGTATGTTCGTACATGTTCATCGTAACATCAAGGAAAAAGTAACCCGGTCCGACGTAGAGGCACCTGTGCGAGTACGCATGCATGCGTGACAGAGGCAAGGATAGCGGGGAGAAACGCACGAAACCCTAACCTGACGCAAGTTGACCTCCGCACCTGGATTTGCGATCGCGTTCGGTGTCGGGTATTTAACGGAACCGCGAAGAAAGTAAAGTAGAAGGCTGGGGGCCCTGCACAGGTGGCCTTAGCCTTACACAGAGAAAAACACGTCTCGGGAACTCGTCCGTTCCTCGATCGCTCTACAACGGAACTCGTTTATCCCAGCGATTCCTCGAAATCTATGCAGCTATTCCTTAAGGGAGAATTCACGTGAAACCAAATATGCATACATCTAGCAAATTCGTTGAAAAAGTTTAAGGTTGGATCTAGCAAGTAACTAAACGTTGCTTAGATTCAATATTAAAAAATGGATACATTTTTGTGATTTATTCGAAGAACGAGTTTTCAATTGAAGAAATGGTACCTGGATAAAAAAAATTATTGTAAAGAGTATTATACTTTCTATATTTTATACATTTTCCCATGTCATTTGCATTTCCAAATTTTTCACAAATTGATAAAAATCAGCAGTTTATTCGTAAGAAGATTGTTGAATCCAACTATAAATTCTATGTATTAATTCTTAAACAGCAAGTAATTTTATACTCGCTCGTTTGCAATCAATTCTTATATTAGATTTTTCTCTTATTGAATTTTAGTTTGTCAAATTATTTTAGTATATAATGACTAAAGGAAAAAATATATTTACCGTGAATCAATATCCCATAAAAACCTCTCATTAAATAAAATTATTTAAAATGTGGGTTATAAATCACCATCGACTCGAGAGAATTCTTTCGCAGGATTATCTTTGATCGTTTTGAGTATTAAATTGGTCGAGTAGCTAGATAAAGAAGAAACGACTTGAACCTTTAAAAAAAAAGAAATATCATTCGTCACTGCTAACGCGAATGCTCTCCTTACAGAAATTAAAATCTTGAATTTTCTGAAGAATTTCTTTCATCCTTCCTTGAACAATTGCCCGGTGAAATAGATTGAAGAACGTCTTAAGAAATTCATTGTTAATTCGAGGTAACGAGCAAGATATTTTCCACGGGGGGGAACGTTGCGGATTGATTCACTCGAGCCACGCTCCAGGTCAGATTGCTCGAAGCGTGGCCGGAATCTTACACGTGACTCAGAGAACCTTGAACAGAGGGGACAACGACCTCCGAATTCTACAAACCCGGGACTTTCCTCGATGTCATCTCACGACCGGTCGCGTTTCTCATTTTCGTCGGGCAACGAGAATCTGCTGCGCGCATTTCGCTCTTGAAAGAACGAGGAAGAGAAACAGCGAGTACATGGCAGGCGGTCGATAAAGCAGCAAGGAAACCTTGACGCTAGAAATTCCCTGATCTTTAAATTCCACGCCTCCAGTTTCTAGACTTTTAAATCAGGGACCTCGGAGTCGACTACCTTGCTTTTATCGAGATTAAACTCACAGTGCTCTATGATGCGTGTTCTAACGAATATGTCAAGATAACAGCATAGATATATAGACTAATGAAATATTTGAAAATCCAAATGTACATATTCACAAGAATGTATACGCGGTGTACAGAGATTTACTTCAGGAGTTCAAATTGCATCGGTATCCTCCGTCTATAGAATCTATAAAATGTTCATCGAGTGCTTCGTTAAAAGGTTATTTCGAACTGTCATTCTTTTTTATCAATGCAAAGTTGATATTGATTTTTTTATTATGTAATTAATTCATCTTGTATAAATACTTTTGTCTTGCCTGCGACCAGAAGATTGATCCTTGAAATTGATCATAATTGACGTTTTATATTTTTTGTTATGGTATTTTAGTCTTACTTCTACTCGCAGGATTTACTGGCAAAGCCTGAGAACTAAACATCTGAACAGCCTGTACAGTTTATTCTTCCGACGTGCAGATACGAGTTCATCACGATCGTAAAAGAACGCGCGAGAGGACAAACGAAGGAACGATTTCGTTCAGTCTTGGAATTCAGATCCGTCGAATCAACGATCGACCGAGGAATGTCGAGAATCGACTGATGAAACCAGAAATTTGAGGATGACCGACTCCGTGACCCGGAAAATCAGCGAACCTCGCAGTTCCTTGACGCAGATCCTGACGGCGGGGCAGACATTTGCGTTTCCGGTTCTCGTCGAAGGGAACTGCTGACCGCCGGTCGCTGGAATTCAGTGGTAGAAACAGAAGGAGCAGAGAGAACGAAGGAGGGAAAAGGTGGGCTGCGAGTGAAGAACGTGGCAGAAGAAAGAAGGAAGAGGCAGCCAGTCGGTGTGGACTCTGGGTTTCGCCAAGAAGACGTAACGGTAAATCCGCGGCCGCTGGCGTCCGATGAACCCACTCTCAGCCTCGCACACGGCCTGTGTAGCCTGGTGAACACGCGTTCTTGCCTGTGTGTCCGTTTCGTGCTGTTGCACGTGTCTGTGCGCGTCGTTCGCGGCCAGCCACGCAAACGGGGGACCACGGAAGAAGTATATAACATACACGTGTGTATGAGCGCGCGTGAGCAACCACGACCATGCTACCGAACCCTGTCATCGAATTATTACCATGCGAATAGGTATGTACGTATGTACAGCGTGTATAGTGTACGTCGCAGCTACAACGTGGACAGCATTTCAGTCGGTCGACTGGCTTCCAAGACTCGCTCCGTGCTTTTCCTCCGGTTCCTCGGACTCCCAGTGGGGGCCCAGTGGCCGAGCGGACGAGGAAACCTGGACACCAACAGGTTGCGTCACCGTTCGAGGAGGGGAAGGGTTACTATCCGGAAATTAGGTCGTTCGAGTTTGATGGACTTTTAATCGACCCGACTATGTACTCCTTGTTTCTAAAGAATTAGCTTGTTGTCTAGGATCTTTGACCCGGCCTTATGACGGGAAGTTGCTTGGTACAGGGCTATGAGCGTTCGCGTTGAATTTTTCTGGATACACCGTTGATCTCAAAAGTTTCAGGATTTCCAATTAAATTTTCGTGTTTGCAGTGAATTATGAATTTTTTATTGGAGGCAGTCTAATAAATGTCTATTTCTTAATATTTTGTACTGTGTAATTTGTATTACGTACATCGTATGTTTCAGCACTAATCTTGAAGCTAACGCGATACCTGTATTAATATCTTTGAGCAGGGATGCACATTGCTAGCTATAAAGACACTTGTTAATAGTAAAAATGTTTTCCATTGTTTCCACGTTCTACTTATTCAGTTACACAATAAGGAAACGAAAAGACACTTGTAGACACTTTAAACTTTAAAAAACAAAATCATCACAACAGTATCTACTTGGTCTCATTTTAAAACGTCAGATCTCTACTTTGATAGTTCCGAATTTGTTTCTTTCAACCGTGTTTTTACACCATGTAACGAGTGAGAGAGCAAAGACAGTTTTATCCTCCAGAATTACAAAAGTTCTCCAAACAAAGTTCTCCAAAGAGAGAAAGAAAACATTCAAAGGCTAGCTACCAGTTAATTCGTGACGATGATAACAAAGAATCGGCGTGGAATCAACATTGAAAGTACTGGTCATACGCTCGTCGCGTGTTGATAGCAGACATAATCGCGTCGATGCGGGGCATATGCACTCGTTGACCGAGGTGAAAAGTGAACAACCCGGAGGGAAATTCTGCGAGCGCACCAGTGAAATGGAAAACGCCAGACTCTCTCATCTGTGAGTCCTATCGTTTACGTCATTCGCTGTTAATTTCTCGTCGGCTCAAGACAGTGTCCAGTTACGTCCTACTCGTTCCCGATTCATTTCGCCGCATCCACCTCTTATTCGCGACATTTTCTTTTTTTTGTTTTCTTTTTCTCACGTTTCTGACGCAACCATGCGCTTACTGTTTGGAGAATAAATATTGGATATTTGCAGGAATTCGCCGTACTGTTTCTTTTGTTTCAAGCAGAGGATGATTTCATTTCACGAATACGTGGAATTCTTCCGCCTCAGATATGCTAATTATTGGGCAGGAAGTATCTGATAAATAGACCGCGGACTGTTTGTGCGTTTTTGGGAAACTCAAGAGTAGTAAAAGCACAAAAACCGGCAAAAACAAAATTATGATACTTGGTAAATGACACAAGTCCAGTTGCACTTCTAGAATTCTAGAATTCTAGGATTGTATAAATCATACGCAGTCTACTAATGCGTGTAACAGAATGATTCATTAATCGGTGAATCAGTGAGAAGTTAAGGATGTGCTCCATGCGTAGCAAATAACAATAAATAGATTAAAATTCAATTTAAAACTTGACTGTTCGTGATGGTCGATATCTCCCTTTGTAGCTTAAAATTTCAGCTTTTACATTGAGATAGATTGCTTGAATAATTCGAGAAACTAGAAAATCGTTACGAATTTACAACACACCGTGCGAGATACTTCGGACAACAAGATTTATGTAGAGGCATAGCTGACTTGTTTCGATTACACAGTCGATTGTTTTGTAACCTAAATATCGATTCTTAGCTCAAGGATTTGAAACTCGTTCGTAAAAAAAAACCTTGCTGGTCCAACAAAATAATTATATTGCAGCCTAATATTATAATATTAAATATGAAATTATTATAATAATCAGTGTATAATATTATAATATTATAATATTAATAATTCAATATCAATCAGTGTATAATATTATAGTATTAATAATTATTATTATAATAATATTATAATATTAATAATCAGTGTATAATATAATATTAAGTAATATGTAAGTATTATAATAATATTAAGTAATGTTCAGTATCATAATATTAAGTAATATAAATATTATTATAACAGTATAATTAAATATTACGATATTAAAAAAAAAAGAAGTAAGACTACGTAAACAAAGAAAAGAACAAAAAGAGAATCGAAATATAGGATCTTTCTAAATAAAAGAAAGATTCGAGGATCGTTCTCCTTTCAATGTAAAGGATGCGAAATGAGAAGGAAGCAAAGAAAGGACACGGAGGAAGGGAGAAAGGACAAGACACAGTGGAGGTAGAAATACAGTTATCTCGGTCTCGGTGAGTTCTTGCTACAGTCGCGTTGCTCGCTCTTCTTTTCATCTTTCCTGCCATTATCTCCATCCTTGCTTGCACTTTAATTAGCTTCACTTCGAATGAGAATCCAAGCCTATAAAAATCCTCTTTCATGCGAACAAGTACGAACGTGGTTAGTAACGGAATACGTATAAAAAAAAAAAAGAAGAAAGAAAAAGAACGAAGATGATTCAATCTAGACGCTTCACGATTCTTCAGTAGACATAAGAGAAAGAAAGCAAATGAAATATCTGCATTATGACCGAGACAATGCAATCAAAGATGATTCATATACGCGCGATGTTGAATAAATGTATAATACAGAGTACAGAGCGAGTCATTTAACTCTACCACTGAAATTTACTTGCAAGGAACATATTTGTTTAATAAAAAAAAAAAATAAAATAAAATAAAATAAAATAAAAAACGAAAGTCGTTGTATAATGTAATAATTCTTTAGTTCTTTTTATCAAATGAGCTTGAATTTTTGTATCTGTTCGATATTTTCTAATGCATTACGAGGCAGTCGCAATTTATTCAAATTATGTACAGTTTAGTCTAGAAATTCTCAAATCAAAGAAGATTTAAATTTCTTGTCAGCATGAAGAAATTTGTTATCTTATTTTGGATATTCATGACCAAGGGGGCAACGATTTGCCTATTTTTTCATGCTAGTAAGAAGTCCTAACGTTCACTATTGTGTCACGATCATTTATTGTTGTTATTCCTAGCCTGTTATACAAATTTTCTTTATTGTCTTTTGATCGATGTTTCAATTACAGCATTTTTTAGCCAGTCGATCTGTGTCAGGATAATCAAAATAATTGGTAGAACTCGCTAGCTAATTTATATATAAAACTTGTGACCCACCGTCAACGGAGGAACGTTACAGAACATTAGGGTAGTCTATCACCGTGTGAAAAACACGAGAGAGTAGTCTCTGTAATTACAAAGTCGTACAAATCTACTATTCGCGATATTCGATCTCACCGGCATTGTTTTGTTATTTCACCTCGACATTCAATGCCTCAAATCGAACCACACCAATATTATAATACGTAATATCTGACTTTGTGATTCGAAAAAATGAATGCCGAGCAACAAAAACTGTTAGATATGTGGGATAATAATTAGCGAGATGTTCTGTAATTTTTAATTTAAGCGATTTAAGCGATCAAATTGCTATCCATTATTTTAAGTACAAGTTCATAGACTATCAACGCAGAGCGACACACGATCAGATGTATATCGCGATAAATTTCATTTGGTTTGGTTGCTATCAGATAGAATTAAATAGTTTGCAGGTAAACTTGGGTGGTACAGTTAAATGATTCATCCTACGTACGAGGAGAATGTAAAACGAAGGAATAAAAGAAGAAGATAACGAAACAGGCGAAGGAATCATATGATTCCACGTAGTTTAAACCGTGAGTAACCCTGTTTCGATAAATTCGTAATAAATACTGGTAAGGATGGAAACTTTGAAGACAAGGACAAGTGGAAGCGGCTAAAAAGAATACGACGGACACGTAAAAATTGCGTCATCTAACAAGTGCACAGGTAAGGATAAAGAAGACGAACAAGGAGAAAACGATTGGTCACGCTGGTGGGGACGAGGCGAAAAAGAAGACGGCCACCGCGACGGGAGAAAGAAGAAGAGAAAAGGACGCGTACAGGTAACCATGCATGCACGTAGGAAGATCGATTCTCGAGCAATCGAGCGAGTGCGTGGGGACCAACCAGTGTGGTGCGCCCCCGTTGACTCGTTGACTCACTGACTCTTGACGGAACTTACCGTTAACCAGCAAAAGTGAACCAAGTAAGTCGTGTCTCTGGAACTTGCGGTACCGATTGTATAGTATGCTACGTGTGGGATGATTTAAAGCTCGCTCTATTGTCGCCGACCGAATGTACGAAAGGGCTCGCCGAAGAAAGTGCGAGCGAACGATCCTCCAAACCGCTCTTTATACCTTTGACTTTTACTACCAATGACACGATACTACCAATCGAGAAGTATTGTTTCGGCTCGACTGCGCTTTACAGCCGAGATCGAACGATTAAATTTTGAAATGATTAAACAATTAGGGACTCGTGTATCATATCCTTGGTATTTACATGCGTGTCTTTTTGTCTATGTTAAACACCTCTATATAGGTATTATGTTATATTTAGTATATCTATATGTGTTTTAAATCAGACAACCGTAGAATACTATAGACGAATAATTTTTAGTGTGGCAAGTTTTTGACGCATCATTTTTTAATTGCACGTGTGTTTTATGACACAATTGTACATTGATTCTTTCTTAACATGGAATAAAACATCATTTAATATTTTAAATTTTCAAGTAAATGCAGCATTCCTGCTGAAATTTTTGAGCGGGGATGTATATTTTAAAAACGTGTAGCAGAAATATACAAATGACAGAAATATCCGTGTATCATAAACACGAATTCATTTACTACGCGTAAACTACTGCAGATTTGTTGCATTACACGTAGAACCGCACGAATGAGAAATTGAATATTAAAGGTGTCAGTTGCGCAACATCACAGATCGTAGATTTCGATTTTTCGAGTGTTTTCGTTGGAGGAACGTTTACGGTAGCTTTTTTTTCAATTTAAAAAGGGTTGCACCATATGGAAGACGAGGGTGGAAAGATTTCCAGAAGTTATTCGACCGTTCCATCCTCTCGGACGGGAGTAATTAGAAGGGAAGCCGGTCAAATTGCTAACTAAAAAAAAAAAAAAAGGAAGAAAGAAGAAGGTTCCCTGAAGATAAGTTCCAATGGGGGAAAAATATTCTAGTAAGCTTTGATTTCCGGGTCATAAATCGATTCTTCGAAGGTTCACGAATCACGACGGCGTAACATATGTGCCGTGCAGATGCTCGATCAACTCCTTTCAAAACACTCCTCCTCACGCTATAAATCGAGCCTGCTCTTCACTTCATGGTCCCTACCTTTTGCTTCGTACAAATCTACAAATAACAACAGGCTTTTATTAACCTGACGATATTTCATACATACTAACGAAATTGTACAGACGCTTTGAATAATCGTAAGTCGAGGCTAACGAATACCGAATCTATCTTTTCGTGACAATGAATGTTAACTATCGACTACGATTTTCTCCTATCTAAATTCCAAACTTTCATGAAACTCGACGAAAAGCTGAAGTACTGAAGTATCACTACGATAAACCTATTCTTTTCAAGTTGTAAATATCCTTTTTCTACCTGCGACTTGTACAAAGGGCTTGTATAACTTGGCAAAGTAATAACTTTCTTCAACATGTATAATAATACTTCGTTTACGTTCCTAATATTACATTTGATACTGTTCTATGAAAGTTTCATGAGAAGTATAACTGAGCAGACAACGGTCTGTCTCATTGTAAATTACAGATTTTTGTGGAAAAGAATCGTGGAAACAACGCAGACGAACTATGTTATATGATCGTAAGGACAGTAGGGATGTCTCTCACAATAAGATGTCTCGATTACCGTAGGTAAATCTTGTGACAGATCGACGCCATTGAAGAGATGGTGACATTGAGGAGAACTGACGGACCTTGACAGTGTCTCGATGGTATACCGACTGCTTGACGGTATAGTGGTGTCAGTGAACCGACCTACAGGACGATGAACGAGTGGCAACTATCAAGAATACATTCTATACTATATAGCATGATCGTGCATTTTGCATTGATTCTTCCGGATCCGTTTATTTTTAATACGCTCAGATCTTGAGGTATTTTACAATTGACCCTAAATAAATATGATTATTTTAAATTATATTACTGTTATTTTAATATCAATATCAGTAAATTTATTCAGTATCGGTCGTACGTGTACGATTCACTAAAATGAATCTTTAAAAATTTATATCTTTTAAATCTTAGTGCTAAAGTAACTTGATCGATGCTCAATTTTTTAATATTTAAAATAAACTTCCTTGATAATTAGACTAAATATCGCTAAATGATAAAACAATTCTTTGGAATAATAAATGATTTATGTCAAAAGTATTATAATTATAAAGTCCAAGAACGTACGATCTTAAAATTACGTTTGTAACAACACTTTCACAATGTTTCCTTGAGTTTAAACTTCAAGAAGAATCTTAAACAATAATGTATGCTACTTTATGAATATCTCTGTCATCTTTTTATCTTGGAAAGTTGATCCATGTAACAATCTAAGTAATCTACGTAAGCGACTCGTATAAAATACGTAGAACGTGACGTATGATGCACGCGACAGTGAACGTGATAATATTAATCCTGTTTGATTCAATTTCATTGCATAATTCACGATATGATCTTCGATCTGAATAGATTTATTAAATCCGACAACGATTTGTCAGCTTATTCTTCAAAGAATTAGCATTCGCTATCCATTAGCATACGCGAGCTATCGTTTATTGATCATTGCGTTCATCATACGTCCGATAATATTTATTGTATTTCTTGTATATATTATGAGAATAATGATTTATATGCAGTTATTTCTGACTTTCGAAACATCGTGGGACGTTATCAGAATATCTTTAAGAAAGAATTCTATGTTGAATTTAAAATTGTCATCTATTGTTACTAGTTACTATTGCCTGTGATGACATTCGAAAAATTATTGGTCCCTGAAGTAATTGCGAAATTTGTTGACTCCTCTCGAGTTTTTTTTGCCAATCTTTGAACTTTTTTTTCGTTTTTTTTTTTTTTTTGCTTCCAATCCAGCAAAAAAGGAAAAGAAAAAGGACGAGAGGCAAGGTCGCAAATGTGAAAGGGTTCTAGTTTCTTAAGCTCAACCCTTCTCAAACAAGTTGTAAACCATCGTCGACGAATTGCCCGTCCAAGATAACCCTTTAGTTATTGACAAGGAGTCAACTTTTCTTCCAGCGTTTTTTCAGTTTACTCGTAAATACACCATGACCATGTATTTATCTTCCGTCAACGCTTTTTCGAAATCTTTTTCTGCCGTTTAGATTAAAGCTTGTCACGAAGGGGCGCGTTTTTGCGCGGCGAGGAAAACCAAAAGTTAAGCACGCTATAAGCGGAGTCACTTTTTTTTGTTTAAATCTTGTAAATTTTTTTTGATTTCTCAAGGGAAAAAAATTTAACCCTTTCGGTTTGCTAATCGACGAGTAAATTCGGTAAACAGACGCCGAAACAAGGTAAACGTTAAAACGTTAAGTTGAAAGTAGGTGAAATTGATTCATAATAATCAGTTAAACGTCTATCCTATTAAAGCATTAACAAACAGGTCAGTCTTGCTTGATAATTATCACGATCAACGTACTCGTTACGTTATCATGTACGGGGAATTTATTTTGGCGTATCCCAATCGAAATACGACTATGAATCGACTTAACTAAGCATGTTCATTAATGGATTTTCGAAACTTCGATGACACCATTGATAGTACTTGTCCTAAAATAAATATAGAAAACGTCGACCTAGCTGTTAATAAACTTCATGTTAACGAAAACAGCTAATTTTCTGAATATTTTGAATAAAATAACTCTCGAAGAATATCTGACTTCGTATCATAATGCTAAAATAGGTTTATTTAGATATCGTACAATTTCTAAATACTTTTCTATAAAATACTCAACAACTATCACTGTAAAATCAATTGCATCGGTAATTAATGTTGTAAGTTTTAAGATTTATGCAAATATACAACGGCTTTGAAAATTATTAAATAGTTGCATCAAAAATATTTCATGAATATACGTATCGTATATAGTATATGAAACATTTTAAAATTTTTATATTTGTGTGCATAAATGTACATTTTTTTATTAATATACCTTACAATTTCTACATATATTTTCATTTCAGATTGATTTTAAATTTTACCAAGAGTCTCATTATTACGTATAATGGAGTTTCATCAAAATGTTTTACAGAACACACAATGCAAAATATACAAAATAAATACCAAAAAAAAAAAAATATACAGCAATATATACAAAAGAAACTTCCCACAGTAAAACATTTCATATACTTTGATGAATATACGAGTATTATGCTAATAAAAGTCTCAATTTTTCTCTTTTGTATCAGCTACGAGAACCAATGACGAATGCCGATTTCTCAGGCCAGCAAGTGCGAATAAAGGATTTAGAAAATACAGTCGGCGCTGAAAGAGGTAAAGGATTTTCCGTAAATTCGTCGAGGCTTAAAAAGAGGGAAAGGAACACGTTGTAACTTTGAAGCCTGTTATTCCGGATGTTTGACCGGTCTGTGACACGACTACGTGACTGCATCACATCGTGCAATAAAGTTCCGGCATCACGGCGATTTTCCTTTGGCCGAGTTTGGCCACTAGAAAATGCTGACCCTCGTAAAAAAAAAAAAGAAAAAAAGGAAAAAAAGGGAAAAGAATCTTGCGATTCTTGCAACTGCAGGATTCTTTAATTATAGGGAAACATAGCTTCCGTTATGGACAGTAGGCAAGGCTTAAAAAGATCTTCAACAAATCACCACCAAAGATACATTTTACTTTTCTTAGGGCCCTGTCGTATGGGGCTTCTTCGAGAAATGTTGTTTATGGCCTCCCCTTCTCATATCGGGGAACTACAAAAGACCGTAACGTCGACAAACACGGAGGGGATGCATACCTGTAGGAGATGCCTGACAATTGGAACAATCGTGGAACAGCATCTAGTCTTATTATTTATTGCTTTTCGCAGCACAATACGAAATTGTAAGTTAATTGCTGTAGTTGTAAATATTACAATGCTCGCACAGATGATAATATTTCAGTAGAATGATTTTCGTAAAGATCAAGTTGACAGCGAAGAATATCGTTGAAGGATAGATCGATTGATTTTAGTCTTCCTCTACTTTCTAACAAATATTTGAACTCGCAGAAGCCACCCGATATTTTATTTTGTCCGGTCAAACAAAATTTCGTGTCAATATACTGTTACACATCGCGGGAAACTGTTCGATTCTTATCCTCCAAATTATACAAAAAGGAATTAACAAACTATTCAAAAATCACCTCCATCGAATTAATACTCAAGATAATGTCAGTTAACCTGGCCTGACGAAATTCGAAAATCAAATGTAAATAAGAAAGGGAAGGAGGATAGGAGGGAAAATTCTCATAAGACGCTTCCCGATCGAAATTCAATCGATTCCGGCCCAACAGGGACAAAGAAGAAGCGACTTCCTTCCTCCTTTGTCCTAGAGTAATGGAAAAGAAAGGGCGCAGGTGGGGAAGCAGGCCAGAGAGATCTATTTTTCGTTTTCCCTGCTCGAGATCCATCCATCCATCGGCTCGTAGGATCGCATAGAAGCGTGGGAGAGAGGGACAGGTGGTTCCAGTTATCCTGCTGTATCCTGTGCTCTTCAGTAGCACCTTACCGTATATTCGATATTTCTTTTCCATATCCCGTGGGCACACCTTGTGGGAAAGCTTCCTCGCCAATCGATCGACCGATGCGGTGAAAAAAGGATCGCGATCGATCTAGAACTCGTCCAGGAAATTTGCATAAATATATCGCCAAGAACATAACTGGATCAATAACTATAGATTTGGAGTATCTCACGGTTTTAAACAGTATACACGTAGCGCATGAAACGTGCTTTAAAACATAATTTAACGATTTTTCATGCGAAAGAAATTTTGTCGACTTGACGAAGCGAAAATGTTCCTGCCTTTCTATACGTAATTTTCAAATGAATGAAAGAGATGAATCAATGTATTTGTATTAAAAATGTTTCTGCTCAGAAAAATTGAGAAGGAAAAAGAGAGAAAAGTAACAGAAAACTAAATATAGAGACACAACTAAAGTAAAGAAAGTATAGTACCAAAGAGAAATATATTAAGTGTAGAGGCAGTGTGCGAATATTCTCTATTAGTCTAATTAGTTTATGTATAGTATAAAGTTAGGTTAAAGCATGCAATACTAGATGTAAGGGAAAAGTAATAAGAGGAAATTTGACAACCAAGGGAATTAAAACGGAAAACAAAATGTAAAGAATAGTGTAAGGCACTGAGGTCTATTTCTAGGCCGAAAGGCTGAAATAAAGATTCATTCCTATTAAAAATGTTTCTATTGTGATTCTATTATGACATTAGCGATCGATCGCGATCGATCTAGAACTCGTCCAGGAAAAGGCGCCAGGAAATTTGCATAAATATATCGCCAAGAACATAACTGGATCAATAACTATAGACTTGGAGTAAATCACGGTTTTAAACAGAATACACATAGCGCATGAAACGTGCTTTAAAACATATTTAACGATTTTTCATGCGAAAGAAATTTTGTCGACTTGACGAAGCGTAGATGTTCCTACCTTTCTATACGTAGTTTTCAAATGTCGAGATGAATTAGTGTATTTGTATTAAAATTTCTATTGTGATTCTATTATAATATTAGCGACGGTAGGAAAGGATTTACACAAAACTTGTGTTTATTGGCTCATAATCATGATCTTTGTTCCAAAGTTTACTAAGTTACTGCGAGGAGGTAAACTTCTAGAAATTTGAATAAGCAGATGGAATCGTAAAGCAAACTGAAGGATACTTTCGTTTGAAAAGGAGAACCCTTTACATAAATGAAATTTGTTTCTTCTTTCAAAATTTCTGTCTCAACGTACGTTTCCACCTTACACGCTAATTGTTCGTTTGCACGATTCAGTTACAACAGCGTAGAATAAATTACCTACAAACTTTAAAACGATACGCAATCTGAATTTCGCAATTATCCTCGATTACCATTCGTCATCTTTCCTTCGTTCATTAAGCGGCCGATTAACAGCCGACAACGTCACCAGCAATAAACGCTTCGTTCTTCACGTGGAAGTTGTTTGCAAATTATTCTTTGTTAGTCCGTAAAGCATCGATTCTCCTCTCTTCAAATTTATTTTACGGACCTCGCGTTAAAAAACTAGCGGTAGTCCTACGGGTTTACAACACGAACGGGAGGTTTAATTTACGTTACGTTACGTGTACGAAACGTTTAATTACCCGGCACTTTTTCGCGAAACAGGGAAATCACTCGATCACGCGGAGAAGCGTGAAGAGGATTCACCTGTGCTGGCCAATGTCCACGGCGAGATGATCGTAGCCGCGTTTCTAAAAATAAACTCAACGCGCACAACCGACCACGGAATCCTGAATGACGAAATCGAGTTCCGTTATAAATTCCTGGAAAGTACCTTCTTGTACCAGAATGTGACGTAATTTCACTGAATTACCCTGTAACTTTTCGAGGTGACTTTATCGCAACCATCGAGAAACAGCGTCGTTCGCTTGGGAAGTTGGCCATTAGACTCATCGAACGAGAAACTAGCTCAAATCGTTCGTCCAACGAGAGGTGGAGCGTTGAGAGATAGAACTTAGGCTACAATGCGTCGTTGATTAGTCTCTTTGAATCGAGCATCAACGAGTATCGAGGAAATTAGGATTAGACGAATTAAAAGTCTAAAAGGGAAAGATTATCTGAGTGAGAGTGAATGGTTTCTAGTTAACTTGTGTTTATAACACACAATAATTTACCAAATAACTTGCGAATACGAGTTGTAAAACCTGAGTCATTTAGTGAGTATCACCATCGTAAAGGATTAGGATTAGGAAGTTTGGTTTAGACTACTGACTTCTTGGTCTTATGACATCTTTAATGTTCTGGCATGCTCCAACTCACAATCAGGAACAATAATTGCTAAGTCTGGCATACATGAAACTACGTACAACAATCCTAATTGTTGTCATTTGTTCAACGACACCGAGGAATCCTCCAACGCGATTTAAGGAACTTTTAAAAATGCAATTACTCATTATCAGAGAAAATTTTGAAAGAGAAAAGCTGTTGTACTTTGACGATGGCCCGTAGAAAAAGATCCGCCCAGAGAAGATTTTTCTTTCTCACGAAACTGATCTGATTCTCATACACGTCGGTACGTTACGGTCCTATTGAAAACTTGGCTGAACGATTCACAGAAAACGAACCCATTCAATATTCACGATCCCCCTTTCTCGACCCTGTAAATACCTACCAGCGAAACCCCTTTCAAGCAATTCCTGGCGTAAACGAGCGTTCTTATGGCGTCCCAGATTTTCCTCTCCATCAAAAGAGCAACGCACATGGCGCGAAACAGTTTTCGAAAAAAAAAAAAAGAAAAACGAATTGATTAACCACGAGAGGTCGAGCATGAGGAAGAAAGAAAGAAAAAAAAAAGAAAACAATTCAGACACAACGCTGACTCTCGACTCGCTGACTTGCTGACTAAGAATGATCATCTTTCCAAATTCTTCTTTTTCGCAGTTGTCTCTAAGCCGGCACAAGTTAAACAAATACGTGTAAAATCTCCAGGTTATCGGAATAGTTATTACCGGGGGCCAGGTACCGTTCAATTTTCTTAGGTTTCAATAGACTTCCTGGTCAAAGAATGACATTCGCTCTTCCACGTGGCGCGGACCGAGCTTCGTAATGAATGATAAAAAAAGAAAGAATAAAAAAAAAAGAGAAAAAGCATGGACGATACGAAAAACATGAAAACGGAAATGCGTGAGGCACGAACGAATGGCGGCCACGAAATCCCCGCGTATTCCTCTGTATTGGTCTTCTTCCCATGACCCGAATGTATTGTGCAAACGCATTCGCGTTCACGTTTCGTCCATTCTTTCCGATACACGTAGAGGCACATGTTGCTTTTGCAAATTACAGTGTACACATTCAGAGACATGCCTCTGTTGACATTTCTCATTCTCCATTCGAAATTAGCAGAACATCGAGCCGATACGGAGCGAGCTGTTTGTACTTGGTAGCCGCGATATTCTCTACGCTTTACACGCGATTTTACACATTGCTACATCCAACGTCGGATTTATTTTTAGATTTAATCGAGGTAATTTCATAAATAATTTTCTTGTCTCTTTTCGCCCCGAGCACGCACGTCAATATGTGAACTTTCGACACGTCAGTACGGGGAAAAAAGTTCCAAGTTCACGTAGAACGGAGGTATACTTGGTAAACAGTTAGTTTGCAGTCCAGTCAGCTGACGCTCGCTCGGTGCGCGCCGTCAGGACACGCTTTTTTCCTCTCTCTTTCGAAATGATTTCGCGTTGAAGAAAACCACACGTGTACGAAAGAAATTGCTCCGAACTTCTTGCGCTGGCAAAACACAGTGGAACTAACTCTTCCATTACGAATCGTATGAATATTTTCATCCACACTTACGGAGCATTCGTCGATGATCATCTTTATCGCGATGCGTAAAACTATGTTTACAGTGGGTGCGTGTTCTAACGAATCAACGGACATGAATATCACGCGAGATAAACTAAACTGATAACTTAGTTTGAAATTTTACTTAGTTTGAAATTTTCAGTACTGTGAAGAAATACGTGTTCAGCTTCAAAATGAAACATACGGACAATTTTGATAATAAATAAAGCTGATTGATGACGCACTGACTCTCAAAACTGTGACAAAATAAGAAATGTAATTTAACTTCTTGTACAGTTTTCATATAGATTCTTATAAGTGGACGAATCAAAATTATCATTATAATGTAATTATAATATAATAATTATATTATAATATAATTATAATATAATAATAATAATATTGTAATTATAATATTATAATATAATTATTCGAATACTGTAATTAAAATGTTCGATCGCCTAAAAGTTTTGGTAAGAAAATTATATCTGTACAACACAAGTCTAGTTCTAAGTTTTATTTTTAATAGAAGATCGATTAGCTTTTGAACTGACTTATTCCGATTAATTTAAATATGTAGAAAAACAGTGGAACTTTCCTTATATAAATCTCTATTCTTTTGAACAATCTTAATCTTCGAATATTATATTATATCCGAGCAGAATGTTTGCTGGTGAGAAAGATCTACCACTTCTATCCTGGTATAATAGTCATAATTCTGACTCAAATATTAAGATGCTCAAAAATAGAGATTTACATAAGAGAAACACTACTAACATGCACTTCGAACCAGGTATATTCAGATATTTCATTCGCTATCACAAGCTTTTACAAACAACGAAGCTCAAAAACCCCCAATATCGACCAATTAAAAGTACACAGCTACATCACGTCCGGATTGTCTTCAAACATCTACCAGGATTCTCGATGTACTTTCGAAACAATCTTCGCAAGTCGCTCGCGCAAGTTACCATACTCGCTACACCTTAGACGGCTCTAAAATGATAAACAGCCAAAGCCGATTAATAAAGCTGTCCCTGAAGTAACTCTTGTCAGTAGGCTTTTTCTGAAGGGACAGAAACAACGAGAGGAACGAGGAATAAAGATCGAACGGGGGGGGGGGGGCAAAGAGAGAAAGAGAGGATGGGAAAGAAGCTAGGAGAAAAAGAGAGAGAGAGAGAGAGAGAGAAGGAGATCGCGAGGCGTCGGAGCGGCTGTCCTTGGATGCTCGCGGATCGGTGGCCACCGGCAGTCAATGACCTAACAACGCTCTTGTATCCACGTCGCTTCGCTCGGTTCGTTCGGTTCGTTCGGTTCGCTTCGCCTCGTCTTGGCTCGGCTCGGTTGGCCCTGCACTGCAAGCTCACCTTCGCCTGCCTCCAAAGACTCGGATTTTCTGCCGAGTCTGCAAGGGCTTCGCCGCGGCTCATTACCTCTCCTTGCCGATATTTCTGACCGACTGCCTTTCCATTCCATACTTTCCCCCCCTCCCCCTCTCTTTTACCCATCAGCAATTCCCTCTCTCGAATCTTCTCATTCTTCGAGAGTCTATTTCTAATTTTCGCTCGTGGTTTCAACGTGCTTAATCGCATCTCTCCTGAGGTTTTAGACAACGATTAACGCCGTAGCTAACGTTTCGAACGAACGAATCGTTGTTCACGCGTGGAGCACGCGATCCCACGAAGAATTTCTACGCTTCGCGTTTGCGGTTCTTCACGCTTCGGGCCACGCATCGTCGCGTTTATGTCCCCGATCGCTCTACACGCGAAATGGACTTTAAACGTAAATGATAATTCTGATTAACGATCTTCGGGGATATCAATAGCGAAATGCGACTGTAAATGGAGTTTAAGTTTTACGACGTCTAGTTCGTGTAACGTACTCGACGGAGGTTCGTAAATCAATGATTTACGCGACGAAAACGATGGTTCTAGGAAACTTTAGAATTTACATCTTGCGTTGAATATGATGGTTAAAATGAAAATCAAATTATTGTCACTATAATCGCTAGATTTTTCTTTCTCGCCCGATTAATAATAGCAGTTTAAGTTTAACAGAACTTTAAAAAAAAAAAAAAAAAAAACAGAAATTCAAAAAGGAAGAAAGGAAACTCTCGTTTGTTCCCAATAATTGCTCTTCTTTGACAACTTGAATCGAAGAGCAAGATGCCACGTTGTTTGTGACCTGATTACATATAATTTGGCAACACTAAACGCCGACACTAAACTGACAAGAAAATGTCGACACTGACTAAACAACAAAATTTGAATTTTCTTATATCCAATAAACTATACATGTGACATTTGAATAAGTTAATATAAAATTATCTATATAATAAATATATAACTGATCTTAAATCTTAATGTATTGAATCTCTACAAAAAACCCAGTGTGTTTCTATATTTATTAAACAAATCTACATTTCTTCTATTCGTCACTAACGAAATACAATTTCTCTCGCAGAGTAAAAAAAAAATTCGGATCCGACAGAGTTAAATCGCGTATGGATCATTAACTACGCGTAAAGGAACAAAGTGAACCTAAAATTCCCATTACTAGTAACTCTTTCACGAATATTGTTCACGAATGAACAGATAATTTCTTCGCGAAGGAGATGAAAGTCAAGCCTGATAACTACCACACCAAAATTAATTAGCAATTACACACGTAGATAGATAGTAATTATATAGGTGATATAATTATCAAACCATTGTCAAACAAAATTGGCGAATCGAAGTTTGTCCAACGACGAGTGAATTTACCGTAATAACCAACGCAACCTGACCGTTCAGGGATGAGTGCGCGCGTTTTCTTCCTACAACAACCCCCGGCAGAGAGCGTTTCCATTAGGAGACTCTTCGTGCTCGTCTCCTCGACTAATGCCAACTCGCGAAGGTCGAGTTTAGCTAAGGAGATTGGAAAACGCACTGGTCACTACTGCTGCTGCTGCTTTCTAGTGCTCTGTCCGCGGAGCATCTGTATGTACGATGGCCTTGACCGTTTTCTCCGTGTGTGACACCAACAGTTACACGCGTTCATACATAAGGTGTTCGCGTTTGTTCTGCCCAAATCTTCCCGACATTGTAGTACGATTACTACAGTACGAAGAATATCTCATTAGGTTAGGTGACTTACGTATGTTCTACGTCAAAAGATGATCGCGATCGGTAATGCTTCATTATTTAAGAGATTCAATTTCCATCGACGTAAAGTTAGATCATATTAGATCAGCTCTGTGGCCAAACACCGCGCGTTCACGTTTTCAATCTTTTGAAAAAATATAAACAAATTTTGCATTGCTCGAGGAAATCCTCACTATACGTTGTACAGTCAATTTTCGAGTGGAATCGTCAGAAGGCTTTTCAACAAAAATGAAGATCTACTTGAAGAAATTTACGAGTAGATTACACCCTTACACGTTGCCTCTGGAGGGTTGAAACTTTAGAGAATCAATTTCTCGGGAGGAACGTAAATATACTTCTCACGGAAATGCTATTGAAAACGAATGGTTAATTGTTACAATGAATTTTTCGAGCACCCTGTATAGCTGAAAGAGTACGTGAGTGAGCGTCCAACTGCACGTATTCACGATCAAGATCACCGTTCGCCGTCGTTGCGATACCAAGCGCGAACCTTCGGTACGTATAGTAACTTCGCGTCAGAACTTTGATCGTCCGGATGGTCAAGAAACAAGCAGAAATGGCCCGTTGCAGGATAAACAGAAGGTTGAAGACGCGCGATTCAGCAAGGTCGCGTTAAACGCAACTGCTTTTATTTTCCGCGTTTTAATTACTTCGTTACGGACAGTGTGCAGTGTCAAACAAAGGAAGCAACGAATGGCTAATTTGCGGAGGCAGAGTAACGTGTTCCAGAGAGGAAGGCTAATGTCGACGGTGCTATCAGACGGAAGTGTTTCACCTTGCAGCGAAAGCCGGCGCGAGTCTTCAAGGAATGCATGCTTCGTGTTCGCTATTGCGGCGCGGTACGGAATGCGAAATGCATTTCGGGGTGTGGCACGCGGAGCAAATGCCTTACTGACTCACATGCATCGTTCCGATCGAACCGCTCGAATTTATCCATCCAAATTGCTTTTCATACGTGTGTCTATTTACACGTGTTCTCACCTATACTGTCATCGAATTATAATAACCACGTGCAGAACACGTTCACTCCTCTATGCGGAATGTTAGTAAAGTTCAATCAATTGTGTACTCTATTGTATCTTCGGCTATTGTGTGTCTTTTGGACTAAAATGAAATAGGTCTCCAATGAAGACACTTGTCGTAAGATTTTTATCTGGGCCTACCTTTCATCGACAAGCTTACTTGGAAAGTTAGAACTATTGATATTTACCAATCATTGTTTACCAACTGTTTTATGACAAATCTATTGTTTCCTACCGTATAATGTAAAATACCAAACGAAGGAAAATTTGTTGGAATTTTTCAATAAATCAAATCAGTATATACCCTGATATTCGAAAGATCCAGTAAAATCAATACTTTTTTCCTTAGTTAATTTATTGCATATATATATAAATAAAATTTTCTTTTTAATATATATTTATATTTATATAGAAATAAAATTTTCTTTAAATTAAATTAATTAATATAATTAATTTTTTAATTAATAAATATAAATAAATTAAATAATATAAAATTAAAATTAATAATTAATTATATTCAATATTATATATATATAAAATAATCATATTAAATTTAAATTAAAATATTACAAATTATTACTAATAAAAATAAATTTATTATTAAAAATAAATTAAGTAAAATATTTAAATAATTAAAAAATAAAAAATTATAAAATATTATTAATAAAATTATTCTTTCTAAATAATAAATTTATATATTCTGATATATAAATATATAAATATATATGTGGTTGCTATTGAGAGAAATTGTTTAAATAGAACTCTCGAGAGAACATGGACGTTCGAACGTTACTCCAGATGTCGATTACCAAAGGCACGACATTAGCATTTTCATGCGATCGGCCTTATACACGTCCAATGCACGCGTCGCGGCTAACCTAGATTGTTTTCCTATGCAGCAATCATGCGAGACCTTGATCTTGAAGACATCAGACAGAGAGAAAAACCGATAAAGGCAAAGGAAAAATCATAAAGGCGAGGAAGAATAGAAAAAAAAAAAAAAAGATAAAGATCTTGTTTACGTAAAGTGAACACAAAAACCGCGAAATTATACTCCCACTCAGGTCGATCAATGTGTATCTCTATGTAAATCTGCAAGACACATTTTTTTATCGAGATCGTAAACGATATAAAATCACCGATGCGACCCCATTTTAGACTTGTCGTCTATAATTAGACTAATGCGACGATGGATGACATGATACTAAATAAACTTGTACACTGTACTCTGATACATAGGTGTAACTTTGAATGTAACTTCAATTGATACGATTGTGTAATAATCATTCTTTGACAATGTAATAAAATAACGGAAAATTCAGAATGAATGCGATTTAGAAGATGATTATCCCTACATCCTCGAGATTTCCTGCGTTTCTAGCGAGAAAAGAAAAAAAAAATATGTGTTCCGAGCTTTCTACATTGAAATAAATATTAATAAATGAATTACGTGGGATGATATTTACTGTACTATATTTGATGACACGTTTAAATCTGTTTATAAAGTTTCGTTATCAAAAAGATGAGAATGTATAATAACTACCCTCGGCAAACAGACTGACGAAAGGGATCGACCCGAGATGAGTAAAAATTGGCGCGCAAGTTTATGACTCGAGTTCTTTTGGACGAGGATCGCGACTCTATGTACGTTAAAGGCCATGGCGACAGAACGTCGGAACAAGATGAGAAAGGTGGAACTGGTCGAGCGGCCAAGGCACTTGTTTACTCGAACGATCGTGGCCTCCTTTTCGGTCGTACACCTTCGCTAATTCACTTCACTTCCTCTGTCCCCTTCGTTCTTCTCTTCATCCTTTCCCCTTTCGTTCACTCTTCGCTATTCCTCCTCTCTCTCTCTGTTCTCTCTCTATCTGTCTCTCCCACGACGTATCTCTACCGGTTTCTTCTGTCTTTTCTTCGACAGATTCTATTCGCGCGACGTTTTCGCAAGACATCGTAATCGCCGGGATCCGTCATTCGGTTCTCTACGATTATCCTTCCACGTTCCTCCTCCCCCCCCCCCCTTTTATAATTATTACTAGACTGCGGATTTTTATGTACTTGTAGAAAATTACAAAGTGCACAATTGCATACAATGCGTATAATATGTATATAATATTTTTTAAATTATATTTTTCAAAAATATAAATTCGCATGAGAATTCGTAGTCTAATTATTGTCTTCCGAGACATGCTACACTATTGGCGATCAAAAAACGACAATCAAAAATTAAACAAAGATTATTTTCATAAAATGAATCTCGAGATGAATCTTTCTTCTAGATCGCAACAACCATCGTTCGTAGACGCATGTTAATTACCTTGGAGCAACTATAACTAGGTATGATGATACGATGTTATCACGCACACGCATACAAAACGAGTAATCGAAATATCATCTAATTAATAGACTGCGGAGAGAATTTATTCATAGGAAATTTCAAAGTGCAAAATTGCACAGAATCTGCAACGTGGTGTGCTCTCAATAATATTTAGTACGTAAAATAATTTCCTATCAAGGTTTTATTTTTTTAATTATATTCTTACAAATACGAATTTGCATGGAAACCCACGGTTTATTAATTAAATCAATTTTATGACCGAGTTTATACTTTGTTGAATTTGTCAGTTTGCATTTGCCGATTCATTATCTATGAATTAATAATGTCCGATGAAATGGTCCGCAGTGTGCCGTTGTGTCATTTAATGGATCGAGAAGTTCGGACTGGCCAGTTGAGAATCTCGCAACGAGAACTGGACATTCTTGCTCGCTAACAGGATAAAGGATAAATGTGTCCTTGAGTATGACTGCCATCTTTGGTGGCAACTTTGCGGTACGAGCGGTACCGAAGCGTACCGTAGGGCTGTTTTCACGCTTGAAATAATGCAATAAAATATCCAACCATAATATTCTATATTTAATGTTCAACGTTCAACCAAATGCTAATTCCGACTCCCTCTAATTTCTAACAAAATAAAATGCATCTGTCTACGTAAAATCAAAAGTTTCAGTTTCACAATTCCAACTCCATCTATAATTCTGTCGTTTCAACTCTCGCCGATTTCTAATAAAATAGAATTCACGTTGGTTCAAAAACAAACGCTACAATTTCGATCGAATGTGATTGCATCTCTGACAAAAGTTTCGATTGGGTTTCATGTTAACGAGAGATGAGCAAAGGGAGAACTCTCACGTGAAACTAAGCTCGCGAAAGCACGAGTACGAATATTAAGTTGATAACAGAATGATGATACCGACGATGGGGCCGAGCTTAAAGTGGCTTGCAATTTGTCAGCGATTCGATACCGCTTGGCCGTTTATTCCATGAAACTGTAGAGATATCCGAAACAATGAGATATTTTGTATCGTGTGCGATTAGCAACGAGCATGGATCGCGGGCAATTTCGCGAACGTTTTCGATGACTTCCAGGTGGCCGGTGATGTGGTATTGAACGGCTAGCCAGGGACATGCCGCCGCGTATGAGGAACGTAGCAATCGTCGTGCGAATCAACGAGTTCGCGTTCTCGAGGGACAACACGAATATCAAGAAACAACTATCTCCTCTGGTTGCACGCGAAAACCAACTCGGAACGGAGAAAGATGGGAATAATTCTGGTCGAGCAAGCGATAATTATTCGTCGACTACGGCCGTACGCAGTCGAAGACGCAGCTATAGTCTCGATCTCGTCTCAGTTGTTTCATTGACAAAAGCGCCGTTGCTTAATTCCTAGATGAGGATCGTGTCGTTCGAATAAAAATCACGTATCGACTCGGCAATGGTAACGCGAGTAAACTAATTACAGGACGCGCGTTAATAATCATGCATGCGACGCAGAGTTCAAAGTTCTCGCGCCTTCAATATTGCAGAGAACACGTGTCCGTTCTATTCGACTTTTCTTCACCGTTGTTGTAACCGTCGCCGTCGTCACCGCTGCCATTGCCATTGGCGCGAAATGGATGTATCACGCTCGCGCGCGCGCGACCACAATCGCGAGAGTGTATTGGTCCCCGTCGCTAGACGGCGAACGCGAAACATGATTGTGTGAGCAAGCGGAACGTGTCCTTGACTGCACAAGTCCGCTATGTCCTACACACCCACCTACCGGACACCGTGAGCCGGAGCGGGCCGACGAAGAAGGCACCGCGCACCGCTCCTGCCCGCGGGATCCGTATGCGTTCAGCGAGCTCGATCAAAAACGAGCAAATGGAAAAGGAGAGAAGAGAGGGCAGAAAGGGAGGGAGAAAGGGACGGACGAGTCGAGCCGAGTCGAGTTGAGTTGAGCCTCGCTGTGAGAAGGAACATAACCTAAGGAGAATGGTAGAACGATCTTAACGAGAGACGAGGGAGCCAAGAGCTGCGACCTTCCGATCCCGTTTTCCTTCCTTCGAAAGTCCTTGTTGAGTATCGGTTATTTTTTTCTTCTTCTTCTTCTTCTCCTTCTTCTCGCGCCTCTCTCGCCCTTGCTCAACCACCCCCAGAGATGAGAATTCAACGAGCTTTTGTATCTTTAGCTTTCTCTATTCACCGGGACTGTTCGAGACGTTCGTTGTCTCCCTCGGTCGATCGGACAATTGTTCTTCAGAGAACAGAACGATACACCACGCGTTCTTGTTGCTGAAGATGATAAAAGTCAGGGTTTTCCGGTTCGTTGAACTGGAACTGAGACGAAGTATAAGATTCGGTCTACGGAGCTTGATCATAGGCGACTAGCTCTTGGACAAGGATACCCGGATTACAGGAAGCTTCAGCAATGCCGAGTACAAGATTATTTCTTATTGTTAATTAACGAGATCGCGTTGATCATGAGAACTGGAGGAAGATATATTTTGCCAAGTAGTTAGCTATGTGTCGGCGAACGAAGCTTCGAGTGTTGGACTTCTTTATTATGGAACTCAGAGAGTCGTCGCTGTATAACACTTTAAATCGTTATCGCCTTCTGACAATTGCGTTTGTCACACTGCCACTGCTCGTGGTGCTCATACTAAGTGTCGATGCTTCTTTATTTGGTGTTCGACCGGAAATCGAGCATAAACGGAAATCAGACCGTCGTTTCGTCATCGAGGAGGAAGCATGAATACATAATTAAGTTCCTCGTAATCGATAGATATCGAGAATTTAGATTTCATCGTTGAATTACATGTCCAAGTACAATATTTCTATAATTTTGCAGTTATTTCTCCCCAGTCAGAAATTGTCATACATATATCTACTTATCGCCAAACCCCAAAAGAGATAAAACAGATCGCGATCAACAAACAAAATTCGTCAGAATTATGTAACATGACTCTTCGCCACTGTAATAACGACGGTTGTGTCGTTTTACAATAAAAATTGCTTCTAAATATGGATGAGCCAAGCATTTCATCAACATTGCAATACACGTGCGACACACTTGTGATTCATCGATTCAGACGTCGGGCGTTCGAATTCTTTTCATATCACAAGCATCGATAGCAGTCAATCATTTCTCGCTACTAAATGTCACTCTACAAAATTTAACCTGACGAATACTCCTACTACTATCAAGGTAACACTACGAAGAAGAATATCCAACAACTAAAACGATCAAACCAACGTGGTATCAAACACCGAGAAATATTGTATGTATCACGTCACATTGCATGCTGCGTCTGTAATAAATACGCGTGATAACATTTGACAAATTTTTGCAGTTACTCTTTAAATAAATATAAAAATATACAGAGGCGAACGTTAAGAGAAGAAGTTACCGCATCGTAAGGAATGAAAAATACTTGGTGTTCGCGTATAATTAGCAGCCGTAGAGTTTCCTAGTCGCGACGTGACGGTCGAGGTAGTTCGCGAGGAGGGAAAGGAGGACTCGGTGGAGGAAAGACGGGGCAAGCAACGAGCCGAAGAGGGAACAAGAAGAAGGAAGGGGCAAAGGAGAGAGGGCCACTGTCACTGCCAGGGCTACGGTGAGGTAATATCAGATTCCATGCCACGAGGCACTCGGCCGCCATCTTGGTATACGCTGTTCTCCAACGCGACTCTGTCGTTCTTCCACCCAGATTCCTTTCGATTCGTTCACCGTGATTCGAATTACACAATTCCGCCTGGTTTCTCATGTCCTTTGATCTCTTTGCAGAGAGAACGTTGTCGGGACGTTGAGTCAAAATATTTCACCGTAATTCTGATATATTTCTCACCTGCAGGTAACTTCAAAGAGGAATTTCAAATTGTTGTGGGAACTCGTTGCCAAAAAAAAAAAAAAATGTTAACTATCAACTTTCTGCTGGGCGCGATTAGATTGCGCCACATGAGGTATTTATTTTTACGAGGAGACACAAGCAAATCGAGAATAACTCGTTATCCTTGCAGTTTACAAGAATAGAATATTTATGACTCGTTTACGATTTGCTAAACAACTGAACGCCAGTTATAATTGAATAAGACGCCGATATAGTTTTAATTGCTTAATATCTCAATATAAATATCAGGCGGTATTGACCCGAAGAAAAAAATATGCGATATATCGGATGAGATTGAATAAATACTCGTCGGTGGCGAGAAATATAAATTAACTAAGTAAAATATCCAGTCGGATATTCGGACTGGTGTTAATCAGCTGAGCAACTGAAAATTACGGCACTAAAATTAACTTTGTCAATTAATTTCGTGAAAGAGCGAAGAAGAAAATGATGGAAGAGTTTTAAGAGAAAACCGGTCATTGCAAATATATAATACGGAATAAGGAACGCTTGGTAGACAAGCAAAAAAAGGAGACGTACCCTGTGGCGGCACACAGGAAGAGGAGGGAAGCAGAAAGGCAGCAAATGAGAATTAGGAACGAGGAAACGTAATGGTCGTTGTTTAGCCAAGAGAGGGCGATGACATTTGTCCGAAACGAGGTTCCACGTAGCAGGCTTGTTTGTCCCGACAACGGAGTTGTAGCCTTCGCTAGCTCATTCGTCTGGTTCGAGCAGAAAGACCGAGAGAAAGAAACAGAGTGGCAGACAAAGAGGCACGTCCTAGGGACGAGGAAGGAATCTGGTGTCGAGAGAGGGAATGAAGAGGAGACGATGCAGAAAGAGAGGAGAAGGGAGGAGACGTTGCAGGACGTTCACCTTTCCTCTATGGGCTTGCAAGAGCCGGCTTCAGCCGCCATTACACAATCGTTGAGTTTGCTTGTCCGCTCCTCGGCCACGGCCGCCATGTTGGTACCGGTCGGTGCGTCAACTACGGTGCAAGATCTTCACGGTGAAGGTCTCAAGAGTTCCATAGACGGGCACGCTATGCCCGTGTACATCGTGGAATGTCTCTTTCGTTTTGCGTTATGTAAAATTCCAGTCGACGATCGCGTCGATATTATTCGTAAATATAGCGAGCAAACAGTCATGCTTCTTTAAATATTCTCACGGCTGAGACAGTTTAAATGGTTAATTAATTACGCTTCTAAGTAATGGAAACTTCGAGGTAAATAGAAAATGCTGTCGCGACTTCAATTGCAATTAAATACGATCAAGATAGCAAACGCAGGTACGATAATAACATGTCGAAGAACTCGTGGAAAAATTAATTATACCGCTATTACGAAATAAATTGTTGCCTTATAAAGCCGAGTCCATAGTTAAGAGTCGAGCAAATCGGTGCACCGAAGAGTTACACGATTCTGCTTTTAAACTACCGCATCGAGGATTTGCGAAGATCACTCTCTTGGGTGGTCTATAGATTCTACGGTATTGTAAAATCACGACACGTCGATGCGTGCGTAATTCCAAGAAACGTATGGTTTCTCATTGCTGACTTTTTTTAACAATTATTTCGTTCGTTGATACTGTTTTGTCCAAATGAATGAATTTACGATGCAGACCGGCTGAAAATATCGTGGGAGATTCGAACGCGTGGATAGAACGGATAAGTCAGGAGCGCGTAATACGTATGGTCAGCCCACGTACTATGCGTTCACGTCTATGGACAACGACACGTTCGCGTCACGTGGCAAGATTACGAAACGAAAACCTACTACCAAAATTTAGTGTCGACATCGACGAACTTTTCTCTTGGGTAAGAATCAGGATAAGCTTGGAACAACGGTCCTAAGCATTACTAGCCTAGCAAGATAAAGCCCATCAGACTGGAATCGTTTAGTTAAAAACTCTGAAACGAGGTTAAGTAAATAAAGTTTATTTAGTAGAAGTTTTTTTAGATATAAATAAAGTTTACTAGAGTAGAAGTTTTTAACAGTTTCCACGAATCTTGAAGTACAACTAATGCAAGTATCAACTAAAATAATTAATATTGATTTACTCTATTAAAATTGGACTATCTCCTGTCATAGAGATATCAAAAAGCAAAAATATTCAAGAAATAAGATAAAAAAAATATTTTGATTAGAAAGATCTGTTAAGATCAGTTAAAGATTTGTTCTTCTTGACCACGTTGCGGTGTGTTATACATAGATCCTTCGACTTTGATAGGTTTTATTTTACTAGAATTGGTAAGAAGCATTGAATTGGTATCCAACGAGCGAACGTAGTCACTCCGCTCTTGTTAGTCGCTACGTTGCCGGTTCTACAAATTGCGAAATTCCTCTGCGTACCTGTCGGCCATTCTGGATATTCTCCCAAGTATCTCAAGCGAGTCTACGACCATAAATTTCAACGACTAGGCCAGTGCACTGACCTTGCTATAAAGTTATTTGAAAAAAAAAAAAAAAAAGATATAACCAACCCGTCCTTTCTTTTGAAACCACAATCCTATCTCAAATCTCATCACGATACATGAGATTCCAACGTACTGAGTATTTCAACATTTTCATTGCTTTTAACAAACCATTGAATTCCATTGTAAGAAGTAACTGTCTTCAAAATATCAAAATCGTCGAGATATAAAAAATTCAAACGACATTAATAACTTCTCTCAAAATGGGACGTGCAATAACTATCGTTAATGCATTCTTCGAACATTATAAAAGAAAACAACTGTTGTCCATTTTCGTGCAGTCTTCCCTCGTGTCTCATGTTCTGACGGAAGAATATTGCAACCCGTTCAATTTTTTGCAGATCGCCATAGATCAAGTCGAGCTACTCATTACCAAGAAAGGTATATACGTGTAACGTGTCTCGACAAAAAACAGATGTTCGAGTGCTTATAAACGAGTAATACAAGCCGCGCTTACGTCTCCAGAAGTCTCGATAATAAAATACAGTTTCGTAAAAAAAAAAAAAAAAAAACTAAGAGAAAAAATGACTCGACGAAACGGCCGTTCGAATGTATATGAAAAGAAATATGGCAAAAGTGAAGTGAAAAAGTGAAAAGAATTCTAAAATGTTGTAAATGACGATAAATTCTAGTGCCCAGACATCCGGAGTCATTCATCCGCGGGGTATCAAAGCAGTGATTGGTCAAAACGGCATGAATAAATACCGGTAGATAAATGAAACATTCATTTTGCAGCCAAGCTAACGTTGCTTGTCTCCTTGGTCGATTTTGCACATACAAAGGACCGGTCCCCCTGTTTATTCCAGCCACGTCTCTTCCTCGTTGGCTTCGAGCCCGTGGCATTCGTGCACGTCCACGTGAATAAGGAAAATCTAAAATCAACAGGCACAAATATCGCCATAAAAGATCTTGAAAACACGCGAGGCACGCCCAACGGATTTGTCCAGCTTTTTATTTGCATAGGTCGCAAGTTTCGTCTCATCCTCCGTCGCAGCGTGTCAAATTTAGAAACAAAAGGCCACGTCCATTCACTTCCATCCTGTCTCGTTGGAATTTAGCTTTAAAGCTATTTACTATTTGGATTCACTGACATAATACTCTACAGGAAGCTAATTATCGGATAATAACGATTGTAATGAATCATGGTTTTACGGGTGTAAGACGGATTCGTGTGTACAATGACGAGAATATTCTTCCCGTGATAAATCTTCTCACGTTGAATTTTACGATATTTAAATCACGGTGATGCTGGGATTGACCTCGAATCTTTAAAATTTGTTTTACCTTTCGCACGATGGACGGAGTACACGGCAAGTCCTAAGGCGTTTCATCGGACAAGACTATGCGTGAACGTGCGTGAACGTGCGTGTACGTGAACGTCCGTGTATAAGTAGGTCGGACGGTTTGGTTGCCTGTCCCGTTACCAAGGAGGGACACGTGTAATAACAAGATATTACGCACCTCTTCGTGTTTTCTTGCTGGTCACATTTTTTTCGTTCGGCCGGATGCAAGAAACGTCGACGAAACAACCCCTAGCGACGAGCAATTAACAAAATTCGGTAAAAAAATAAATTACCGAGACACTTTAGAAACAGAAGAAAAATAAAGCGTATCTACTTTAAAATAATTTGGGGAGAAAGCTTAATGAATTTAGTTGACTCGAAACGTCAAATCTTCAAACGAAACGTCGAATTAACTCGGCAGTAAATTTGCATGTTACATATATAATAAGCTATAATGTAAAACATAATAAACTAAACTAATAAATAAACTAAAATGTATGATTTATTCATAACGCAGTTGACCATCCGGTTGAATAGAAAATGACAACAACCGTATGTTCAAAAACCGGATTTCCCTGACGAGGAATCGTAATCGCGTCACGTTACGGTATATCGCGTAACTCCGATTGGTATTCAAAATAATCATAATACTACTATGCGTCGCCCGGAAAATGAGATGTATTAATTAAAAATAAGTCTGATGTAGGTCACGCGTTGCTCGTTGGAATTGAAATCACGGAGGAAAATTAGTCGAACTTTTACGATCGAGAGAAAGAAGACGTAATTTCGTTGTACGTATAATTGTAGATATTCTTGAGAGTGAAAAGCTACTTTTCCACGTGGTTCGTGTTTTCTTTTCTCCTTGCTCTCTCTCTCTCTCTCTCTCTCTCGTTCGCTCTCCCGCTCTATTAAACTATTTCTCTTTCTCTCCTTGAAAAAGAAAAGACGATACTTCGACGACCGCATTAATTTCTCGCTTTCGTGGACAGACGACGGTTCGAAAAGAGAAAGAGGCGTTCCGTCAGCGTGTTACACTGTTCAGCTGTAATACTACTCGGTTGAGTAAGAAGAAAGCGGCCTTGCGCTACTTTCCATCGTTAGATAATATCGGTAATACAATTTTCTCCGACTTTATAACTCTCGGTCATGAGACGGTGGAAAAGATCGTTCGAATGGATGTAACACGGTCGAAGATGCTGAAGAACTTCTGTTGGATTTACCAATTGGTTGTAAACATGGGGATACCGTTGGTTATGCAGATGATCAATGAGAGAAGAACTTGTTTTTACTTTTAGCCAGATATTTGGCTTCCACGGAAGTGACAAATAAACTTGCCTCTTCTTTCATGGAAATCATTAGAAAAGCGACAATTTCGTTGATACTTCGCTGTAGTGGAATTTTGTAATTTACATGTTTGTAATTTGAACAACATTGACCGAATAATTCTATAAATAGAGAAAACGTCAAAAATATCAAATGTCGTTTCTTAATAAAAGAAAAAGAAAAAAAGGAAAGAAGAAAACTAAAGGTCTTTAACCTTTATAATTCTCAAAGTTATAAATCAGAAGGCTCTATATCACCATGCGGAAAGTGTGCACGTCAAAAGATTTTTAAGATAAATGATTTTTATAAAACGAAACCAACAGATGCGATTTTACTTTCTGCGATTTCCTAAATTAGAACAACAGTGAACTTGAGACGCAATCCATAAAGTTAACCAACAAGAAAAGGTGACAATAATGATCAATGAAGAAACAAGAATATATATATTCGAAAGACTGTTGCTAAGAGCATCCTTCAGCTCTGATCGGTGCTATCCAGCAGGGGTCAGCTGTGTCTTTTAAAAAACAGTCGAAAGATTCAGGAAGATTAAGAATCGAGATACGAAGAGTTCAGTAGGTCAAGGTTGTGGTGAGAGTTTAAAAGTAATCTGTCCTGCTCTGTCTTGCTCTGGGCAACGGTTGACGAAAGAGAGAGACCACGGCGAAAGACGGGCAAAAGGAATCATGGGTATGGAGGGATGGTGGAAGCCGTGGTAGGGGCACACACAGGATGAAGAGATATCCCATTCTACAGGCGTAACACTTTTACGGATTACGTTTACGTGTTGCACAACCGCGATTACGTAACCAGCATTAGATAATCGCCCAATCTCTTTTAGGCAAACCCGGGAACCGTTAGATGTTTATAAACGCCAACAGAGACCGCCCGCGGTAGGTTACTCATACGAAAAGAGCTCGGCAAACTCTCTCAGGTTCATTGTCTATCTTGGAAACTAGCTTCCCTGCAAATATTTGCTCGAATATAGACCGCGTTGAAAACTTATGCCGGAAATATTCTGAGCCTCGAGCAAACATTGTCGTGAAAAAACGTTAAAGACATTATACCTATACGTTGGATCGATTGTTGGATGTCCTTTCAAACAATTAATTCTTAATTGGTAATATTGGATCATTGGGCGTTGCAGCAATTTAGAATTCATCTATCTAATTCTGGAATTTGCAATTTAATTCCATTTGTGTAAAATACGAAATAAACTCAATTCTCAAGTTTCAATCACTTGGTCTTCCGTAACCGAGCGATACCATTTTTAGGGGATTAAACCTTTATTTGCTATTGAATATTGCGTTAATAACTGTGTCATGACGCAAGTCATAATACATTAATAGCTGTTCTACATTTTCTTGCGATACTTCCTATCAGATTCAAGCAGCCTACAGTCATCGATGTCTAAAGTAAATTGGAGATTTTAACATTAAATACAACCTTGTCGCAGCTGTGACTAAAAATCGCTGCTGATTTTTCATCCTCCCAGTGCGTACATGGTGTCGTTAAAATCCCATACGAGAAGATTTATTTCTCTTCGAGCCAAACTTGGTACAATTGTTCGCTCCGTAATAGTAAATTGAGTCAGTAGGGTCACTCTAACGGGTTAACGGGTCATATAATGGCGTAGCGTGCATTACGCATTCGGTGACGCAATCCCTTGACCAACAATCAACTCATTCCATTCATGGTGTGCTAAAGTTCGAACTTCGTGTTGAATAATTGGAACAGAAGGTTATTGCCATACCTTCCTTAAACCAGCAATCTAACAACTATCTTCTTAACCAAAAAAAAAAAAAAGAACGAACAAAACACGTTTACATGAAATGTAAGTACGTGGAACGCGAAAGGAAAAAGAGGACGATCTTCGACGAGGAATCAAAACGAGATTAATCGTTCTCCGTAACGCGTTCGACGGTACCGCGCGTACAATGATGCATTGCAGCAAGTAGGCAAACGTAACTGTTTTATTAAACCGTAAGCTGCGTCTTCGTTCGGTCGGTACTTACGTAATCGAAAACACAGAGAGTGAAAATCAAGCGTAATACTACTTTCGTTGGCGAGAAGAAGCGCCTCCCGGCACTTTTGCCGTGGCCGTGGATCACCGACTAACGGCCGACCTTCTACCGTTGTGTAAGTCTTCTTCTTGAATATGAGGTCACCGAGATCTACGCACATGTATCTAACAACGTGACGAACAACCAGGCGACATAGGATTCCAAGCATAAGTGCAGGTCAGATATCAAATTACAGGTGCACACGTAATGCGCGCGTTGAGGTTCATAAGTCATAGGGCGCTTAACGCAGGAAAGATAAAAATAGATGTTACGATTACCGATTAAATAGATTGTAATACTATACTAATACTGTCGATACTTAAAAAATTCTTCGAAATGATCTTCTGAGAGAGAAAGGTGTTTTGTTAAGCTTCTACTTTAAATTAATAAAAATGTACTTATATTTTCCGTCTCGCGTACGTGTCAATTTGTTTGCTAATCGCTTCAATATATATTTTGCTATTTAATTTCACTGTAATAAATTTTATTTTTATTTTACCTTAACCAATGTACTCTCCAAATCATCATCACCGCCGTTTGTCATGGGTCGACCACTCAAAAGTTGTTGCTCCTTTTGTAAATCACGATAATGGTCCCTCAGGTACGTCTAAATTGAATCTTTTCTCATCGGTAAATGCCACTCCTCGTCATTTCTTATTCATACGAACACGTTTCTTTGAAAATTGCAAACGGCACAGCTTATACTTTTGCTTCAACCAAGGTCTTTTGGCAATTTTCGTCGTTTCATATGTTCACAATTCTTTAAAAGACGTTGAACATTCTTAACATTTGTCGTAACTCTAGCTTTTTCTGCAATTTGTCTCGCAAGTTCGACTTTGACGCTCGACGTATTATAGCATGTTTATCTCGAGCCGTTGGACATTGTGGTCGTCCACAACTTTTTCTATCTCCATAAGTATCGGGATTTTCTAATAAATTATTGTCACTTTACGAATTCTGTTAACTGTCACGGAATAATGTTCTTCGTTTAATATCGTTTCAATATCGTGTGTATTTCATATTTTAAGACTTTTCTAGCTTCTTCTCACGACCCATTTTTACAAATGTTAATACGCACTCAACTGACTGTATTTCACACGAATGTTACACTTTCGACAACTCCTGTACGACTGAGGAGCGTAAATATTCGATTTGTTTTAATTGTGGACAATATGTACATTTTTATTTTATATCTTCTTTTTATTGCATCTCGGTAATAATATTCAACATACTACACATACATTTACGCCCAAGAATACTGATATGAGAATCTACGCATTCTCTTTGCTTTACGATACATGATATAAGAAAATGTAGAGTGTGTCTTTTTGTCCCGGGGTGTACAAACTTTGCTTCTCTCAGAAGATTATCTTGACAAATTTTATAAGTATGTTCTCGCGTATTGATTAAGGAGTGACCATTGATTATGAGCTAGTGTATAATTTTAGACTGTACCAACTATGTGGAAACAAGTTCAATCGATTAAAAATAGACGTTTCCGTTTCAAGGATGAATTCGAACAATTATGAAATCGATTTCTGTTCCCATTAACTACTTCCTTGACAAGGTCACGCTGTAAACTTCGACAAATGTATAAATTGGAGCGGAATTTGTTCAACGCGGTTAATATGACGCAACGATCCTTCATAAAAGATTCAAGAGTAGAGTAGGCTTCAATTCTAGTTCTTTCGTTCATGTAGCCTGTAACCTTCGTTTGGTCAATAACTAGATGAATTCAATCTACATACAATATACATCGATGAAAGAGCAAGAAACTGAATTCGTTTATCAGATTATAAGAAGAAAGAGTTTGAATTTTTAATTCGCGTAAAATAATTTTTATACTATACACGTGTCATATTTCGAGACGATGGACGAAATTGAATTTATTCACGGTGATTAAAAGAGTTAGATGTATGAACAGCGTGTGCGGTAATACTCGCTACGAGATATTCTTCCTCTTTATGTTAATCGTAGAATGTTATTCGTATGTAAAACAGTATAAATTGTATGTGTCCAGCGTGTTTTACATCGTGTTCGCTCTTCTTTCGATACTTTCATCGGTCGACCACTTACTTTCTCACTTTCGATGATCGCGGTGATGTCTGAGATGCAAAGTTAAAACAGCAAGGATAACGTTAGCGTAAACGGTACACCCATGAACTGTTATCCTTGCCGAGGTATGTACTGATGAGGGGACCCACTGGCACAGCGATCAACCTGACTCTCAGTTCGCTTAACAATGTCGTTTCGTCGACACTTTCGAAAAGTCTCATTCGCACTTGATTATTTCTATATATTTAAATACTTTTCTCTTTTCTTAATTTTTTTTTTCTTTTTTTCTTCTTCGAAAAACTGTGCGTCGTGATTTTTAAACGATCGATCAGAATTGAAAAGAGATATTCATAAGATTCGTAAGATCCTCTACCTGTAAGTGGGTGATTAGAATGAAACTTTAATTTCTTCATCAACGTTTCGAACTTTCGCGACTGTCAAGTTATTATCTTTGACAAAATATCCGGTGCGTTTGATAAACGTGGTTCTAAAAATATTTAAGCGTTTCGCTAACGCGTTTCTTTACGCGTCTGATCGACTGAATCTTAAACACGACTTTACAAAAGCAGAACAATTTTTCGAAACGCGTTACGCGGATTCGATTTGCTTGGTAGGTATCTAACAACAATCTGTGAGACGCTGTTAGAATTTCGTAACTCGTTTATTGCTTTTGTCCGCATTTCATTTGCAAATGAAGCGATAAATCGTTCGCGATACTTGAATAAATTATCGAGAAAAATAAATTCATTTTTACGTTGTTAATCCGTCACTGAATCGAGGTACCTTGATATTGACGCACTTGTCTTAGAAATGAACTTGACACCGTTGAATATTCAATTAAAACATTATTCTCACAATGTGGATTTCTACTTTGAAAAAAAAAAAAAAAAAACGAACGAACGATCGTGTCCAAGATGATCAATCGACGTGTAACTACAATGGAATAAAAGGTTTGAACAATGTTGAAGAAAAATGACCAAAGTAAGACGAATTCGTTAGATGATTTGCTTTCGATCGACGTTAGTTAATAAAGGGATGCAATGGGACCCAATGTACCTAATACGAGATCCGTTGATGTTGGTAGCCAGTAGAAGATGATGGGAGAGAAGAGAGAATATATCGGCGTAACGAACGGCAGAACGAAGCGGGTGAGAGTGGGACAAAAGTAAAAAAGAAGGAGCGAGCAGAGAGAGGGAAAAGAAGAGAAAAGAGGAAGACGGAGAATAGTAACGCGGAATGCCCGGACAACGCTCCCGTGGAGCTGGGGCCAACTAACGGTCCACACCACCACCATCGCCGCCATCGACTTCGATGGTCCTCATCATCCTTCTTCTCCTTCTCTTCCACTCCTTCTGTTGTCTTCATTTTTCTCTTCTTTTCTGCCTGTTTGACGTTTTCACAACACGTGTTCCACGCCGCGACGACATTCACCGCGCTTGAACTTGGAAATTTTCTTCCGAAAACATCGATCGATCGATCAAATCTCGGGGAAATCTCGACTATCGATCGATTATCCACGATCTCGCGAATATCATTTCGGGAAAGTGTCTTTCTTCGTGCGTGTTTCCTTTCAGTCTCTTTTTAATCTCTTGTTTTCGCTTCTTTTTAACTCGTACCTTAACCTTCCTTGCCTCTCGCTTCTGAGTTGCTTCTGCAATTCGTTCAATGATGGTTGAAGTTTCCATTGAAAAGGCAGACAGGCAAATGGATCGTTGCACCATCTGGTATCAGGCTAATAGCTAAATTGAGTTATTAATGTAATATATCGTTGCAGCCACTTCGTTCGTCATGATCCATCCTCCTCACTTCGATCCTTCACCACATTCCTATTTAGTTCTCTGCCGGAGTTCGCACCACGCGGATGTTGCCCGGATGCGTTCAAATGCATCTTACATTATGTTAGGCTTCGATGTACACGATTGCCATTCAAAAAA
>NW_025110691.1:0-30937 GCF_011392965.1 Frieseomelitta varia
AAAAAAAAAAAAAAAAAAAAAAATAGTTTAGGCAAAGCAATGAATCGCTAAAGAATGAGCTACGTTCAGGACGTTCATCTATTGACAGTGAAATCTAAATTATAGCATTCATAAAATTCTTCTTGCGAAAATTTTCGTGACATTACCGTACATGTTATATTCGTGTGATAGATATTTAATTTTAAAAACTATTTATTCAATTAATTTATAATTATAATTATTAAATTATTAAAATATATATATATCAAAATTGTATTAATTATAATGATAATTCTGACAGCCACTGTACGTGCGTTTAAACCCCTGAGTTCTAATGTGATGAATCTGTGACAGAAAAGAGACTTCGCTCACTTGATTTCTATAAAACATTGGACAAATGGATGCCACATTGTTTGATAGAGGGGAATTTCGTTTTAAAAATCCGCGCAAACTTTTTCCAATACCTAGTAACTGAAATCTGTCGAATTTTTGAATAAAAATTTGTGGCGCAATCTATTAAATCTACATTTTTCAGGAAACGCTGTGCGTTGAAAAATTCATTTCATCAGACTGGAACGAATCATAGAAGAACGAATCGACGGATATAATCGAATTTTAAAACATCTGTCGTGTAATGTAGTCGATTTACATTTTTAAACTATTCTGTCTACTAAAAAATTTGTTTCACCAGGAAAGCTGTCAAAATACTCGATCTACAGTCTCAAAATACTCTGCATATTGAAAAGTTTATTTAGTGAATAGTGATACGAATCCCAGGGAAGCGTTGAATTTTAGATCAGACGTTTTCGAAACATTCTGTACACTGTGAAATTCACATCATCACAAACCTTAGAAAACTCAGACGAACGAGTTCCAAAGAAATTCGAGGAAATTCAACCGAACGAAACAACGTTACATTCCTCTTTCGATTCACGTTTAACTTTTCGTTTCTTCCCAGACACCGATTAGCTGTTTTGTGTGTTAAACGCAGACTATGAGACGAGGATACCCGTCACGCGAGGATACGCCAGACCAGAGAACAAAGCATCACGTCATTGGAATTTTTTTCTCGAAGAAAGTTCCTATTCTAATGACGTTCTCTCTCGAAACGTGTCCTTGAAACCGGTTCTCCTCGCCGTGAACCGCGGCATTTTTCGCGAGGATAACAGGATTCTCGATCGCGATCATCTATCAACGTCCTCGTGAAAACATCCGTCTCCGTTTCAATCGTGTATCTCGTACAAGTTTCCATAAATCTTCCTGTAAATCTTTGGTAAAATCAAAATCTGACAAACATAGTTGATGGAAAAATTTAAAACACTAAGAATTGATTGTAAGAGTATTGTTCAAGTTCGAGTTATGATAATTCCTTAAAACAGTGAAAGCACAAAGTATCAGGTGTCGCAGATGAAGTGGCCAGATCATTAATAAATATTTCAGTTTATAGCTTTCTTAAATGTCCGAATATTGAAAAGCAATGTCAATAATTAAATTAATAAGGACATATTTTGCATATGTTTTATGTACATATTACTAGATAAATATATTGCTTCACTTAATTTACATTCACATTATGCGCATACTGTGCGAGTTTGTAGTTTAAAATTTTTTATAAATCCTGAGAAATCTGTAGTTCAGTTATAATAAGTCTCCTTTGTCTGAAACTTTATTTTTTGAACTTTGAACTTAACGTCCGAACATATTATATTACTGCAATGGAATACCTGCTAATTAACATTTCAATATTAAGAATCCTCCATTCTCTATTACAATGAAAATCTTTAATTCATCATTGTTAATGATTTCTTGATTCATTTTCTCCTGACTTTACTCGTCACCAGAGAAGCACGGTATAACATAGATCCCCATTCAATTGTCCAAATCGACCATTTCATACACAACGATCTAATATCTCCTAAAAGAATACATGAAATTTATCGCTCGACAACTAAAATGAACCCATGAACCCATGAACAATACTCCTGCAAAGCACTTGATGGTAATGAAATGAATGCCACTGCTTCTATCGAAGGCTTCTAGAGAAAACAGCTCTGACGAAGGCTCCGTCGTCCGCTCCGCGAGCCCCGAAATGAGTTTCTGAAAATGTCCTCGGACCTGTGCCTCGATCTCCATCTGGCAAGTCTCCATTGCTTTGTAGATGGTGGCGTTCTGCCGGCGTAGCTGGATCAACAGAAGCACCAGCTCCTCGTGGGTCCTGCCGAGGAGTTCGCCAGCGGAAACGCGAACCAGCCCGTGGGTTCCTGGTTGTGGCAGCTTGCAGCCACCCTCTGCTCGCTGGGAGCTGACGTTGCTCTGTCGAGGCATGCAATCTTTCGTTAGCGATCGCGCGTACGACGAAAAAAAAAAAAAGAAAAAAAATACCACTGGCCCTCGTTGGCCTTTCGTTGGCGAACAATTCGGTGTGAACTCGCGGAACCTTGAATCTAGCGTGTAACCGCCGCTCCCTCGGCGACGACTCGTCTCGATAACCGGCCGTCTGTCTCTCTTCGCGACCGACGAGATCGATCGAGCTCTGAAAAAGGTTCTATACGCGCAACGAACCTGCGGTTCAACGATGCTCCGAGCGGGTATCTATGCTTGAGGAAACTTGCCGCGTGACTTGTTGTGACAAGGCGATGGAAATGTAAAACTGTCTTGCGTATTTGCTCGTACAGAGGTGGGTAGGTTGTTGGTCGACTGCGGATCTTTCTGTTCGCTCTTAGAAATAAATATGAAATGGAGCCTGGGGCAAAAAAAGTGTTTTTATATACTCTCTATTCAATGAATTTGAATTGCATCTCAAACCTCCTTGGCACGAGGCAACAACTTTACACAATTGAGAGCAAGTGAGAGCGTATGTATACTTTTTTGTAACGTGTGTTTTATAATAATGATAATTCATATTACGGGTGCATGTGGTATATTTTTGAAGCTCAATCAAAATATTATTAATTTAGGTATGATACGCAGAAATGCAATGTATGGATTTGATAGCTATCGACTTCTCGTAAAAATTCGCAATCTGGTTATTAGGCTTAGAAACGTTACTGAAAATCTAATATTCTTCATGTCGATTCACTTACGATCTCAATTAATGAATATATAAAAAGTTGAACGATAAAAGATATCGATTGACAAAATAGGGAAATCGTTGTATTGAAAATAATTAATCGATGCGTGAATTGTACGAACGATTTCTCTACATTTTTGATATTGTAGAATATCTAGTATCGGCTAAAAGTTTGATATATGAAACAAATAGATCTTTTAATATCAACAGCTGTCGTACGGCATAACCAAAAAAATATATAGACATAAAAAAATATTAAACTAATTCAATAAAAGTGCATCAAAATTTTTTTGGCCGGTGTTTGTATAAAAAGTTGACGAAATTGAAAAAGTTGACATCGTCTAACAATAATCTACGCACCTCTGTAATTTGGTGAGATGGTTGAAATGCCGAATTTTAGATGAAGAATGAAAGCAAAAGATGTGTGTGTTATAATTTTCAAAATGAAAATTGTGCATTTGAGTCAAGTTTCTTTTTAGACCACCATCGTGTTCAATATTTGTGCGTTTCACGATGTTTCTCTATCTTTTTCTGTTTTTTTTTCTTTTTACACCGAATTATTTCACCGTGTAAACGTCAAATCGAAAGAATCTTTTGACGTCTATGTTGATACATGGTTAAGAAGCGTTTCGGTATGTGATTGGCATGGAAAGAATGAAAAAAAGAGTAGAAAAGAAAAGGTGTGAAATATTGGCCATCGAGTAAATTCGTTTCGTCGATCGAATGCTGGGTGCAGAAAAATAAAGTTGCTTAACGTTAGAAATCATAAAATAAATGGTGCTTGACTGATACTGAAACAAAGAACGATAGCGAACCTAAGCTTAAAAAATCGACGCGTGTTACCAAAGTCTACGAGTTCATTCTACGAACGTATCTACCTACTAAAACACGATAACTGAATGCGTAAATTTGTTGCATCAATATTTATCAACTGCCAACTACAAATACAAATGACAGATAATCAATTGAAAACTTCAATGTAAGAAGGAGCTGTGCCATAAAATTACATTGTTTTATTAATTTTGGTATCCTTCGATATCTAGCTATTATCATTATCATGATCATTAACATGTGAAACTTTTTAACAGTTACTGAACTGCTTTAAAAATATACGTATTTTCTTTCCATATATATTTTATACGTATTTTTCTTTCCAAAAAAGATATGTATTTTGGAATGGAAAAAGAAAATAAAAAAAAACATATATTTTCTTTTCATACATATTTCATACATGTGTATTTTTAAGAAAGCTATGTGTAGTTTGAAATAAAAACAGGAAAGCATGTTACGTGTACCTTTAAAAAAAGATACGTATTTTGAAATTGAAAAGGAAACACATCTTTTTTATGCAATTAAGTTCTATAATGGTCCTTGGCAAACGAATATTTTTAATGGATATTGAACTGTATAAAAATGATATGTATTGGGATCCTTGAGTGACCCCACTTGCTGTGCCAAGAGCTAATGTTGGAGTACCATTTTTAGACGAAATCAATATCCTCGTACAATTTTGTAAGAAACACGAATATATATTTCAATTACACGTATCATTTCAAAACTAGTATCGTAAATAAAATATTTATAATACATTTATATAAAACATTTACTTAAGACAGTCACTTCTTCTGGAATCTTAATAAAAAATGACCAGAAAAAGAAGAAAGAAAATGGAAAAAATAAAAGGACAAAAGTCTCAGTTACGAAAACTGAGTCAAGCTATGTTGCGGTATTACTTTTTGTAAAAGCCATGACATCTTACAACGCAGCTATTGTGGCATAGCTCTTTCTTATACTGGACCCCACAATTATATTGTTATAGTTTTCTCAATTGAAGGGTAACTTATCAATCGCTGGCGCTTAAAATATCACAGATCTAAATATTGTAGAATTATATTCAGCCTCTATCTTTCCACGAAAGTGACATTTTCCGTGCACGAATAACCGTAAACGAATAGGTCAACATTGGAATTAATCAGAGTAGAACCGCTAGAACGATGAATTCGTAATTTTCCATAAAAGTTTCACAGATTTATGGATTTGAATGATTCTTCCTAATATATATATAGAATTTTATGTTTTTAAATTTTCCTCTATTCCTCTATTTCCTATGACAAATTTCATAGATTTACAATGATTTTTAGAGATTTGAACAATTGCCTATCAAATATAAATTATAAATAAAAACTTGCTGTATTCTCCATTATATTGTAAACTACCTCCTAGCGTTTCAATTTCTCCGGCACAGGCTTTCTATTGTTCAACGTTAACCTTACTCAACCAAAAAGGAAACTTTCCCCTATTCCTCGGACTTTCATTTCGCCGGCACAAGTTTCACACTTGAACGAGCAGTTTCGGTGTCAAAAGAGAGTAGTTCAAGATTAACCAAAAAGAGAAGTTCGCAGAAAGCGGAGAGACCACTATCCTCGGAAACGACCGCAAACCTCCATTCAAAATCACCTCGCTCTAAATCACATCGCGACACGACATACCATACAACGTTTGCACAAACTCGCTCCGTAGACGCAGAATCTCCAATCTGTCTCTCTCTCTCCGTTCAAATCGATCTGCGTGAAACTACCGAAACACAGGACGATCCCGCAAACGATCCTCGTACCTGTTTCAAGAGATCCTGCTGGCAGCTTCCATCGGAACTGTTTCTCTCTCCTTTCTATAGGGCTCAACGATGGAAACGAAGCTTAGAAACACCGGTAGGCGAAGCACCGAGAGGCGTTATTCGAGGAAGTTTCATATCGACAGGGCGTATATTGCTAACACACGCGAAACGAGCACAATGGAGAGCGTAGCGAGAGCGTCGCGAAGGTGGAAGGAAGACTTTGGAAGACTGGCGTCATGCCCGGTCTCTGATCGACTCGCCTGTTCACCGACTCCTACAGTACCCGGCATGCACCGTGGTTCCTTGCTCGGCTTGTCGAGCTATCGTTTTGTATGTTTTGCCTGAGATCTGGCTGGCTTCGCCTCGACCACGCGAGCCTATGTTCCCTCGGTTAAAGCGGCCTTTATAACTGGAGGAGATCTGATTATAATGTTCCCCTTAAATACTCGGTTTTTAATACGCTGGCGTTGTGCAACTGTTGCGAGAGAAATTTTAATATACATATATGTATGTTTTGTCATTTATTTTATTCTCTTCGATTGAGATTGGCAAGGAAATTCAATCGAACTGAGAATTCCCTGAATTATTGTAGCTGTCAATGTCCAACGATACGAGTTACGAGTTGAACAATTTTGTTGGTAACAAATTTTTCTTCTCTTTCGTATAGTCTCAATTAAACAGCAGTTTGCTCGAATGGACATTCAGATTGGCATAATTTTTAGTCACGGATAACATGATTTTTTGGTCGTTTGATTACCGTCTTCACCGGGGCAGCATATACTCTTTACAAGTATAAATATTCCGCACATCTTCATTTAGCTTCGTCATCAATAACTTGGCATTATCCTTAAAATAATACAGATGTTGCTTGAGGCAAGGAGAATGATCGAAGTCCGTACTGCTCGAAATAATTGAGAGATCGTGTTGCTGAACGAGGTTTAAAATAGTTCTGCCAAGATAATAGAGGTAGAAGAGAATGGTTTAGAAATGACTTAGTGAAGGTAGCAGAAATATTTTTGTAGCTCGGAAAATATTCTTGCTATATTTGGTTGTTCTCGATTGATAGGTGCAGGCAGCTATTCTAATCAGAAAATGAGTGTGTTTCAATATCGTCAGAGTTTCGTGAACAAAACCTACATGCACACAGACAGTGAATAACGTTTACTCGTTCTAATTTTACATTTAGAAATTGAAATAGACGGTGGATGATGAAATTCAAACATATAAAGTTTTATAAATGTAAAATATATACTACGCATTCTATTAAGATCGACATACAGTAGCTCATTCTTACGTGTACATCAAATACTGCGTTATATAAAATATTTTGAAATTTCATTAACGTCAAAATAAGAATCGTTTAATTGTGATTACACTGATAAAATTCGAAACAAATTTGAAAAAGTATACGTTGCAAACACGAATATCTATCTTAATCCATTATTTCATTTACGATTGTTTTCAATCAATTTTCAACATTAACTTTTATTGTTTGTAAAGAGAAATTCAATGTAATTGTTTGTAAAGGAAATTTCAATGATTCGCTTAATCCAATATAAATATATAAATTCGTAGACCGATTATAATATAATAGATTTTTATAATTGTATGGAATTTAAATAAATTTAGATATCTTTAATATTACCTGGTCTTTAATGGATTAAGTTTAATATTTAAATAAGTATTAAAAATGAATGAATGAGGAATTAAGGAATATTTTCTGTGGAATATTTTTCGATTCACTTCAAACTTAACCAATATAATCACGATATTGCAGTGTTAATAAAATTTCAAAATATTTTATACAAAACACACAATATGTCCACAGAGAGGTTTTCATAAATGTTTAAATATTTTCGCGAGCAACTTCATATTTGGAGAGATGCTGCGACCATTTTTCAGCTGACACTGTAACTAGCTCATGTTCTCTTCTCCTATCTTCAACTTCGCTCAGAGTATTCGTGTTTCGCCAAGTATGTTGAAAGCGAGAGAAAGAGAGAGAGAGAGAGAGAGAGAGAGAGAGAGAGAGAGAGAAGACGCGCGAAGACGCTTTTAAAACTTCTTTCACGCGATTACACGCACGTAGTTATATTGTGAACCGTTTCACAGGCAACCGAGATTTTCGATTCTTCCCCGGGAAACTCGAAAAACTCCTCGACTTTCAAACCTTCGTAGCCATCGAGATTAAGACCGTCTACAGACTCGGGACTTCTAAGTTTCCCAGGGTCTTCTTAGGGAGCTTTCAACGGTTCAAAGAATCGTCATCCGGCTGATATCGTCGTTTTCGAGTATCCTTGGCTTTTGCAACGATCTTATTTCGTCGTAACGGCTACTTTCAGCGGGAAACTCGCGGGAAACTTCCACTCCAAGGAAAAACGCCAGCCTTTTATCCTCGAAACTGTTTAAATAAACATTGATAACCACGTTTATTGAAACGGCGTTGCAATTTCCTCCGATTGCTCGAACATTCGGTTTATATCCTTCCGAATATCGTTTAGGGGCGGGGATCATTCTGTGTGATCCAGAATAGGCGAAGTTTCATGAGTGAATCCAGACAAAGGATTTCGATATTTGCATTTGCGAATGTAAATAAGCTGAATAAAGAAATGGAAATCTAATAGAACCTAATAGAATTAGTTTCAACTGCTAAATATTATAATAAATATTCTACTTTGGATGTTTTATACATCTATTCTATTATATCGCATTGTGCGCGCGTTTGAACATTAAAAAGAATTTCCCACATAATGCATAAAAATTTATTTTATCTATATTTTGTATACTTCTTCAATTTTCCATTTGCCATAAATACATGAAAATTCGAATGAAAGTTTGTTTGAGATTACCCACGAGGAAAATTACCTACGCGAAACGATCACTTAATTAATCAAAAAAAAAAAAAAAAAAAGCAAACTAACCTGACTGAATTAACCCAGTTGAAATCTATTTCCGAATGATCTCCATTAACTTTGAATCCTCCGCGCCGAGTTATTGAAATCCCGAACGAACTTCGCAAACAGTTCCCAAACAAAATGGCGCAAAACGTTGGCGAAAGCGATGGCGAACTTCCAATACTACGTTTGCCGTTCCAGCTCCGCGGGACTCGTTCGAAATATTCTGCGAGCTGCATTAACACAACGTCGAAAACGTGGAGAACAAAAGACTGGAATCTCCAAAGGCTCGAATTTAATTAAGCTCGAACGTCTCCGAGTCCTTTCCGTTGCGCATCGATCGAGAGAGCGGATCGAAACAAAGAAACTCCGCCCGAAGTGTTTAACGAACGATATAATGCTTGTCCCAACACTCCATTCAAAGCGAGCCACCGTTGTGCAGGTAGCTTAAAGTCTGTCTGCAGTTCCCTGGCACGGTGCCCTTGCTGACCACTGCTGACCGTATGCAGGATCGACCCTGGCCCTCGGTTTTCTTAATCTTCTTTCTTTCTCATCCCTCTTGGTCTGCCCTCGCTGTTCCTCCCTCTCTTTATCTTCTTCTTCTTCTTCTTCTTCTTCTTCTTCTTCTTCTTCTTCTTCTGTTTTCTTCTTTCTTTTTACATCTCTCGTCCTTTTCACTTTGAAGGAGATACGTGAACCACTCAATCACTCCTTCTCTTTTTCATTCTTTCTTTCTCTCTTTCTCTCTTTGCATGGATGTAAGAGCGGCGCACGAATGTCGTTACTTCCTCGCTGGACCGTGTCTTGCAGCCTCCAAATAAAGAGGCGATTCAAGAGAGAGCCAGTTCTCTTTCTTGTTTGCTTCCATTCGTACTCTCAGCACCAGAGTGGTTGAAACGAACAAATTTTATGGAGTGATTCCGTGAATTTGCAATTATATTGTCGTATTCTTTCAGAGCTTTTTCCTTCTTATACGTGTGTGTCATGTACGTGTGACGATTTCGTTATGAATTTTTATTGAAATATCACATATTTACAATGGTGAATTTTTAGAAATTGAATGATTTTTATGTATGGATAATAAAACAATATCTTTTTCTATTTTTTTACACTTTCATTTTTCCGAATCATCGGTATCTTTCTTTTTTAGTGTTGTTCTCCATAAAGACGGCCAGAATGATCAAGCTGATTATTGATTGGTAATTTTATAGAGTCACGATGACTTTTAATCATTTCCCTTTCTTTTCATTCAAAAAGCACAGGATGTACAAGTTCATACACGTATTTCATACATTTCTATAGAATGATAATTGATAATTAATTTCCGATAAGAATCCATCTCTGCGAGATTTAGCCACGTTTACTTTACTTCGCTTTCAAAGTTTCAGAAATCAACGTGTTCAGCGTGCACAAACAATTGGAGGCTTCAAAGCAGACAATTTTAACAAGTTAAAGCACAACTTCGTCGTGCCAATATTTGCGGAAAAAAGGCCAGGTAACGCCAGTCGAGTGGAATACTAACTTCGTCCAAGAAAGAAAACCCGTGTGGCGGTGGCTGCCACGAAACGACAACGATTTACGTAATACGTGCTAAGCGGAAGTTTTTCAGAATAGTAAAACGGCAAATCTCCGGTAGAATGGAAACGCGACGGGACGTAAGAAGACCATTTTACGAACCGAGCGAACACGAACGGATCTCCTCTTGCATGCCTCGTTCAAATAATACATTACATTCGTAGTAATGCATGAATAACGATGTATTAGAAAAATGACGATTTGAATTAAACGTTAATTTATTTATAGCTGGATGTATTGGAAATGTATCAAATTTTACTTGAATAAAATTTCATAACGAAAAGAAATCTGGCTTGATTTTTAGATGATCATGTATCAGACTATTTTATAATCTTATTTCACTTGAATAATCGAATGAGACTCGACTAAGACATTCTGTAGAAGTAATTTTATTCAGTCGAACTTCATACTGAATAAAATTACTAAACTAAACTCTGTGTCATTCCAAAAATAACAATTTTACTCTTTCTTCTTGGAAGAGAAATTCGCGAAACGTGGATGTTTCTTTCTGCGAAAGGGAGTATGTACATTGCATCCGAATCGCTAACTAAATGCATACTAAATGCAAACGTTACGCTTGCTCGTTCGATCAACGAGTCGAATTTATAACGTTGTTATCACGGTTATTATTATAGTAGGATTTCAAAGGGGTAAACTGCTATGGTAAACTATAGATTAGCAGAAACCCTGTGATAAACTCGCGAACTGTAGTCAATGAGATTACCTTTCGGCAGAATGACAGAGATTACCGGCGACGCTCAAATTGCACTGATCGCTTCTCTTGGCAAGCGAATCGATTGAAAAATGATATAGTTAGAGAAGTTTAACGAAGGTTGTAGCGTTTCACGAGTAAAAGGGGAGAGCGAATTATTTCGGCATTATTCTTGAAATGCAGCAAAGAGCATTACTGAACCAATAATTATAGAATTAATTCACGTAAATTATGTTTCATTGCTGTTGACCCTTTTGTTGAACCAAAAGTCAGAAATTTTGCAAGTTTATTTACAAAAGGGAACGACTGTAGTTATTTACTTCAATTTAAAATTCGGAAACCAAGAATTGTTATCGACATATTATTTTCTATTGATATTACTGTTATCGTTATTATGTCATTTGGCATTACTATAATGGCGCATTGAAGATGTAAATATTTTGAAAATAAATATTTGAACTTGTATATGAACGTGTAACTTTCTAATTGTAGTAATATTATATTAGGAACATCGTGCACAATTTTCTCAAGTAGTATTTCACCTGCCTGTATCAAGAAATATCCATTTCGTTTCATGTGATACTGAGTAAACTTGCTGTTATATCTTAATGTCAACAGTATTATTGCTAGTCCGAGTCAACTTATTTAAATCTGAATTATAATAAATTCCTATTGTGACAAGGAAACACTTGTAAAACTACACATATCTTAATATTAATTCCATAAGAATGAATTTATATTATATAAAAACCTGTGATGTTACTACTTCAGTCGTGCTCTTCACTGTCTATCAATTCGTCGCGTCATTTTCATCAATAAGAATATTCCATTAGTCGATAAACTCGCAACAGACCTCTCACACATAATCACGTTGGGGGTGGGACGAAGTATTAATTGCAATCGATGAAATTTCCACAGACGAGCACTCCACAGTCCCTGGCTCCGACAATGACACACGTACGCGATAAAAGATCTCCGACCTTCTCTGTTCCTCCCGTTCGTCTATGCTAATGAATTTCTGGGGCTGCGCTAATGAAAATGCTTGGAAACTCGGCATCAAACAGACGCGGTTGAATCGTTCTATCCGATGGCTGCGCGGTGGTCGGACACTGGCCGGAACCGATGGGCTGGATTCCTCGCGCAAAGGGAAACGTGTACGCGTACATTCGCGTGTTTCAATGGCTTTCAGCGGGTCCTTCGAGCGCGCCGATTGTCCTCTTCAGGGTCCGGGCTTTAGGAATTTTGCTGCTTCGCGCGACAATGTATAAAGAGCTTAGAAACCAAACAAGCTAGTCTCCATTAAAAATTGATTTCTATCGTACAAACAGATTCTTTTTTAATTAAAATCTTCAGCCGATGGAACAATTTAATTATAATGTCATAATGATTGTGTTATAACGATCAAACTGTTCCGCTGTCTAACAAAAGTGAATCAAACTGATTGGTTTCTGAGTCTTCCATTATTTCGCCATTTTTTCAATGAGAAGATCTTACAGTGACGTTTTAAAAGCCACGATGTCAAATGTGAAAGTGGCTAATGAAAATTCACGAGTTAATGAAAAATAATCACACAGACTATATATTTATACTTTGCCAATTTCCTTTTAAGAGAAGCTTTCACAATGCTATGATACTAAACTCCCTTCAGAATGTTCCGTTTCGAGTGCGTTCCACATCATCCACACGATGATCGGATGTTTTTCAGCCACCGATCTAAATTCCTGACACGAGATATCCGAGGTGAAAGAAAAACTTCGGTCCGCTGCTTTTCAAAGAGCATCTCTTTCACTATCAGTAGGTATCGTCGGCTAACTTTCCCGATATGGCGACACCATGGCCCTTGAGTGATAATTTATCGTGATTCACGTGTCCTCGATTGGAAACGTCAACTTCGAACGTGCCCCTTTGAAAGCAATTTGGAACTTTGCTGGTAGCTCGGCCCGCACGTTTCTAATTGCTCCAATTGCAAAAAGTTCCTCCGGATCTTGTGTACCGAGCAATGTTGAATCGAGTTGTAATTATGTTTGCAATTACGTTTTGTTCTGTACGAACATACTACAATAGTTGTTCAATTCTACTACAATTTTTACGAGGTCTTTTCCTTTTTTCTCACTTTTGTATAAGAATATTTTTCAAAGAACGTATATTGAAGAATATACTTGTTTCGAACTATCCAACGATTCAAGCAATGATTTCGATATATGTTTTTCTGGAAATTTTTTAAAGAGAGAGGAAATAAGTAATAGCACAAGGTCGACTCGAGGATTGTGGCAAGGTTGATTTTCTTCATCTATTATATTATATACTGAATATTTACTAAATGTATAGAATTTTAAAAACGAAAATATAGAAATAATTTGCTCTTGCATACATTTTTGATCTAATCTAAAAAAAAATTAATACACTCGCGGGCAGACTTAAGAACAACTAAATTTTCGATGAAAAGTAAACCAATATATTTAAACTGTGAACATAGTGAATGATAAAATTATGGAATAATCATCCCGAACTCATTTTATAAATTACAAAGCCTTTGCTTCCAGAGTTCCAGAGTTAATTTTTTCCAAGAAAAAAAGTGACAATTCTTTTGGTTCTTGCACCATGTTGAGAGTAAAAACACGAAGATGGGTTTTCATTTTGAAAATTTTACAAATTCAAAAGAAAAAAAAAAAAGCAACATCACAGGCGCTGAAAAATTTTCTTTCTCTTAGGAAAGAAGAATTACCATGGATTCGAAGATTGTGCCTACGTATACATAAGATATAAGAGATGATACAATTTTTTTTACAAAAAGGATCGTATCAAATTGACACAAGAGCCGAACGAGGGTTGAAATATCGTACAATCAGTACTCGAAGGATCCTAATTAAACTAATGACTCTTAACTTCAGTGCGGCAGTATACCTGCTGTATCGAGTACCAGCTACAAAGTCTAATGCCCTAAAGGACCATCGATCTACGTGTCTTCACGTTGGTCGACTAACCAAAGGCGATAACGTGTCAGACCACAGTCGCGCGTAAAGTGAAACTTTAACACCGCCAGCGTGAGACGACGATGATGTTTCGATAACGTTTTGCTATAAACTACAACGTTATGTTTTCACATTATCCGCCTATGGTTGTACTGGAAGCATGTTCGGACGAAGAAATAAAAGTATCTTAAAATAAACACAAACGGTTATATTGCGCGAATAAATATTATTCGATGTTGTTTGTACTCGGTTCGTACGAGGTCGTTCGAATAAATTTGATTTTTCGCTCGGTTTTTCATGCTACAATCTACGAAAGTTACATCTGTCAAACAGATTTCAGACAGAGTACGTCTGTAATTTCAATTTTGAGAATTTAATTAAAAGAATTTCTTTAGTTCCGGAAAGAAAACCGTTTCGAGAATTATTCAATTCATTTATAGACTGCTGGCAAGTATAAAATACATCGAAGACACTATAAACGAAATAAGATAAGTATTTTTCAAACATCTTACACCTCTCTAATATTCCAAATGTTAAGCGAAAAAGTTGCAAAAGTTCTTTACCCACTCGAGGGATTAACAATTATCCTATTACGAAATACTATATAAATATTACGATCCACGATAAATCCCGAATATTCAGAATAAAAAGTATTCTAATACTTCTGAACGGATCGGTCCACACGTTCGAAGCAATTCGAGGTGGTTGATAACGCGAGAAACGAACTACGTTCGCAATTAAAACGAGCGTTCTCGCGCGTAGCGGGCGTAGACGCCGCAAAATCGTCAGCTCGCCGTGGGCAACGTTTTAATTAATTCAACTAATGGAATTTACATGCTGGGACGATAATGCTGGACTACTGCAACACTCGGCGGGGGGACAGAGCTCGGAACAAATCGTATACGTGCTTGCTTGCTTGCTTGCTTGCTTTGTCGCGTGACACTAATGGCGTGTACCGGCGTGAAATGTAAAGAAACGGTGTTATACAATTACGTGGAGAGAGCGGGGAGAGAGGAACAAAGGTGCGAAAGAAAGAAATAAGCGGCTAATCAGTCGAAGCCGTGTGTCGTTACGTTGAGACTCCTTTCTCTTTCCATGCTTCGCCATGCCAATCAAAACTCGAAGATTTCGCCGTCAGCCAAACTTTCTTTCACTCACCCTCTTGTGCAGCAACTCGTTGCACTCCCATACGCTGCGTTGGTTCTGCCTGACGGCTGTGCCTCCTCCGCGGTCCACCTCACGTCCGATCGGGCTCACCATTTTCCTTTCGACTGCGAACAAACGAGAAAACCATCAGGCGACTTGGAGTGGACGAAGATTTTCATTCAGTAAAAGGGGGTTACGTAGATTAGAGGAACCCTTGAACAGTGTCTGACAGAGTGTACGTGCCGTGTGAAAAGAAAATACTTCATACGTAATGTTGAATTCGTCATAGCAATATAATTAAATTAATCAATTAACTGACAAGGAGCTTGTACTAATAAGTAAGCGTTAGTTGAAATTAATTAATTGTAATTTTATTGTAACTTAACTGAAATTTTGAAGTAAGATGAGCTTGTTTTCCGTTTGATTACCCCAGTTAATGTAAGGGTTACTATAGTAATTTATATTGTGCTATTAGAATTTAAGTTGTTTAATTTCATTTTGTGATTCAATTTTAATTTTCACAGTCCATTATTTTTCTACGACATGTAAACGTAAAAATAAGACCCAGGTGCATTTAGGGAGATAATGTCTACATATAGAGTAACAATGATATTTATCAACTCCGTACGATTTGTTAGCAAAGAAAATATCTTGTATGGTTGTACACCAACGATAAGAGACCAGATAAAGAGACTTTCTCTTTAATCGTACGAACGATCATGTACTTCCGAAGTTGATCGGATAGAAATGCAGAAAGCAGCGCTTAATAGCCGCAGCACTGACCTAGACAAGAATTTGGTACGAGGCAAATATTGGCTCGATATCGCTTAAACGCTATTCGGACTCCGAGCCATTCTCGTTAATGTTTGTCCGATAATGTATTCGCCTGGATGTTAGCCGCGATATTACGCTATAAGTATTACAACGTATTCGATGTAATATGCATGTGTATGCTGAGACGAGATTCTGCATTAATAACGCGGCGAAACTTTTTCCCACGATCGAGTTTCTATCTTCTTTTAAACATTTTTCTAAATAGAACGGCGAAGACCAACAATTTACGGTAAGTCTGTTCAGCTTTTTATATTCCGACCCTCGTTCTTTCAACTTTTAACACGACGGTTAAAAGACGAATACAGAGAATGAGAAGGTAGATAGTTAAACTTGCAAATTCTTTTATTAACAAACTACCAAACGGAATTTCCATTCAATTTCGTATAATCTACTTTCAGATATATTGTATATCAATTTCATACCGTGATCTTACACGTTTTATATATATTTTACAAGAAAGACGTGTCAAGAAGATTAATTAATTTCAAATAAATGAAGGAAGGATTTTGATGATAAATTTGTACGTTTGTTAGTTATAATTAGATTTGATAATGTTTCCTATGTTTGTTTAAAGTGAACTCATAAATAAATTACCATCTATTTACAATTATCGTATGAATTACATTAAGGTGAATAAAACGAACAAGATCTTCGACAAATAATTTATATTCCACGTATCCCGCATTATAAAAATCGAATACGATTACTCCATACTGAAAATAATTTCCAACGTTCTAAAATTCTAGCTACGTTTATTATAATTTCATCAAATATCTAGCGAGTTACGAGGATAGATAGGATTCTATAATTCCTCGCGCCGCTTTGTACACCGACACTGGCTTTTTCTATTCCCCGAGAATACCAGAATAATTAATCCTAGCACGTCAAGCTCGCAGTTCTTACTTCAACCGAAATCCACGCTCTTTCCGAAGAGTTCGCAAACACTGTACTCGCTTCCCGATATTAATTCTTCACGCGACTCAACCGTGGGGATTAACCCTTCTTTCGTAGTTGCAGATTACCTTTTTCCACGCTCACCCCTGTTTCGAATCGAACGACGATTGCGTGTGAACCTTCGAAAGGATCTCGAATATAATTTAATGGATATTCGAAGGATATTCGCGCGAAGAGAAACGAATGTTCGGAGGAAGGGTAAATTTCACCGTCATGACGGGTGAATGAACTTGTTGGACGTTCCGCTGGCCGCGATAAGCGTTGAAGATTAGGCTTAGGGACTGATTCAATGGGTGTTTGTGTTTGAACGTGCCGGAGAAATGTACTAAGACACCGAGAGAAAGCGTGCACAGTAGTTTAAAGAGGGATTGCTCTTCGAAGATTAAAGAGTTTAGTCGAATACATACGAAGAGAATTACGGTTCAAAGGAGTATCGAGAAATTTTCAACTCGAGCAAATTTGAACGCTTAACCCTCTCTAGTGTATAATTTGAAATTTACGTTTTGCTTTCCGCGAATTAGCTGATAATTTCCTTCTTCTCTAAGTAAATGTAAAACGAAATTTTGATTAGGGAGGGTTCACGTAGAAATGCGAATATTAAAGTTATCGATCTCTAGAACCAATTACAAATGACTGGGGGATGTTTATTAAATTCCTGTTAAATTTCTATTCATAAAAATATAAAGAAAATAAAAGTGCATAAAAATATAAAATATAAAATATAAAAATGCTAAGTATCTGTGTAATATATAAATATTATCTCGCTTAATTATCTTGATCTATAAATAACTATCTATAAAGAATAGAGTGTGTATTTCCTTACTTGGACTATGAACTCGTATGTCGCTATCGCTAGGACTGGAAACTCGATGGTCGTTCAAGGAAACAGCCCTCAAAGCCGCGACCGGATTCATCAATCGTTGAGTATGGCCACTTGGAGACGTTAACCTGATGTCCTTTCCGTCGTTGTTATTCAACCTGCAATTGTAATAATGCAATTGTTAATATTAAATAACGTTTTATTTTATTTGTCTCTTTACTCGCCAAATTTTCATTAATTATTCAAGTTACTATTTCTTTATTTCGAGCAATATTTCTGTGTGAGAGGGAATACAAATATTCTTATTTCTATGGGAGATCTTCTTGTAGCTACATAATTCAACTTTAACATCGTGTATTACTTTCATTCCGTATCGTAGCTGGATGATAATTAATGACTGAATGTAAGAGAATGTAGCGAAACAAAGATCTTGGCAAAGAATGAGATAACAATGGGACGAAAGAATTTTATACCTAATTGAATTACTCAAATTTCTGTATTCGAACATTTTTCTCATAATAGCATTAGTGAAACTTGAAAATTTTTTATAAAATGTTCGAATATTTTCGCGAGTCTCTGTATTTTTATTTTCAAACCTGAAAGTACATTTTCGTACTCGCAAACGTTACGGCGAACTGAAGATTCTTTCAAATTTCGCATTTCAATTCTTAAGCCACCGAAAAATGTTCCACGAACGAATGCTCGGAATAGTTTTACGAACGAACAGAGGGGAATTGCTGACGCCGTTCGAAAGCGTACGCTAGTTGCACGCTCGTGCTTCTTACGTATCCACGGCATGAAACAGCCGAGAAAAATGTGTCACCGGGGGAATTTCAATGCCGACCTGGTGCTTTTCGCCAAGAATGCTCGTTGATCGTAAGTAGTTTTCGTATGTAGTTTCATGGCAGAATTTTCGTGCTCGCGGAAACATTTGAAAAGTCCTTTTGCAATATGATGAGCATAACAGAGAGCACGCAGAAGAACATAAGAGCATCTGTCGGTTTTTATTTCGATTCTTGTTCGATCTTTAAAGAATAATTTTATCTATTTCCACTATTTAACTCACGTTACGTTAATGTTACATTCGTTTGTACTTATTATAAATTATCTACTCAAATTTTTCTTTCATTCTCTTTCGAATCGCCATATTTTCCAAGCGAGAACCTAATCGTTCCAAAAATATCTCCAAAAATATGTCAGACTACTAGGATTGTGCAAATGTAAATGCATTTTACAGAGTTTTCTCTCTCGTTTAGTATAATATATTTTTATTATAATTTCTATCATGTAGTCCTCATATTTTCAATTCCATTTTATAGTAGAATTAATTTTGACCACATTTTTGACAGCATACACTATGAAATTTTGTTCAAAAAATCGTACTAAAAATGAGCAATGTTTCAAATAATATCTTATCTAACAAAAAATATTTAACATTTCCTCATTTTAACGCGAACTAGAATAACAGAATTTCACTAAATATCTGATATTTTACGTGTTTTTCGTTTAAAGATTGGAAAAATTAAATAACATTTATATGTGTTGAGTAATACATCGGAGAAATTCAGACGTAAAAAAAAAAAAAAAAGGGGGGGGAGGGAAAGTTTTTGATACGATATAGAACACACAGTTATTATTGATACATTTCACAAAAAAAAAAAAAATCATTAGAATCTCTTTCGCTGAATCAATTTACCAATCTCTAAAGTTTCCATGAAGAATATGACATATTGATCATTTTGATCTAGTGTCGAGTAACACCTATATTAGCAAAACGTTATTACTTACACGGAAGATCCGGTTCCAACGTCGCCGCTGCTGGCTGCTCGTAATAACTGCGAATTAGTCATGTCGTTCTCCGATTGCCTGATCGATTGAGGAGTGGACTGATGAATCGGCAAGGGTTGCCTGTGCGTGGCGTTGCTCCTTGGCAGTGGAAGGGTAGACACAGTCGGCGGTGGTGGTTGTGTTTGCGTCCTCTGAGCCAGCTGCGAGGTGCTGACAGCTCTTGGAGGAAGTGGATCCCTTCCTATCACCGAGCCGGAACCGGACGCTGCGAACAAAATATTGCTCGTGATAAAATGCACGACCCCTCTCAACCTCTGGACATTTCATCCGAAAGTATTTTGTATTTTTTGTTTTTTTATTTTTTACCCTGAATGTTGTTTCACGCGATTGAGGAGATCAGAGTACAGGGTATTAGAGAGGGTTGCTTTATTGGAAATTAAGTTAGAAAATAAAGTTACATCGAACGTAAAAAAAATAGGAAAAATACCGGTCCAAGAATTATACAATTATCTACAGTTATGGTTTAATCAAATATTGTCAATAGGATTTTATTCGAACAATTTTTGTGGTATAATAAATACACGTATTAAGGGTACACTCAACAATTTGTATATTAAATTTGTCATTAAACTTATAATTAATAATTTATTTATTAAAGACGATGCAATAATTCATCGTGATATAAAAAGTTCGATTTAGATCACGAAGACATAATGACGGGAATACATTAAGGGAATATCTTTCGAATTTTCTTTATAAAAGAATAAAATTTTAATAGTAGATTAATTGAAATAACTGCAATGTTGTTCTTAAATGGGTTATTTACATTTAAATTGCGCTTATTTTATATTTATACAGATAGACTTTTTGCTAAAATAGATTAAAAAGTTCCTCGCTCATTTTAGAGATCTCATTTCAAATACGATATTTATAAAAAAAACGTAAATATAATTATGTTGTACAGTGATATTAAAGAGCAGTGCCATTTTTCTGGCAGTTCTCCTCATAACGGTGATTATGAACGAGAAACGACTTAGCGGTTAGTAGACAATAACGGTTTCGATATTTACGATCCGAAGTGTTACGCAGCAGCCAATCTTCACTTCTCGGAAAAAGCGATGCAATCGCGAGACTTTCACCCTAGGAATTTCCTGCCTGCACTTTACACTCATCGCGCCTTTATTTATCGAGCCACGCTTCAAGAGGAACGTTCGTCTATACAACCGCGGCATGAATATTTATAAGTTCTCAGGAATATCGATTCGCAAACAATTTCCAACTAGAAGTTGGAAGAATTATTCCCCAGCGCAGTAGTAACAAGATCACTGTTCTTCGACCTCGATCAACCTAAGCCAACAGTCTTCTACTTAAATTCACTAAAATTCGAAATTTGTTTTGAAAATAATTTCTCTAATTTCGGGAAAAGAAAAAAAAAAAAAGAAATGCACCGAGCAATTAACCAGTAGTTTGTCGCACGGCAACAGATCGGGCGTATATTAACCGAATGCAATTTGGGAAAGTCTAATCGTTTCACGATAGTCACGAGCGGCTGTCGTCTGTACTCGCAACATTTGCACGTATCACATCTGGATTCGACTCGTATGCAATTTCAATTACACAGTTCTAATAATTGGAGGGACGGCCGATCGGCGAAGGACCGTTTCGATCTCAATTTTAGTGGATTCTGGACGGCCAAACGACTCGAACGGTTATGGTAAATTGATCTGCGCGAACATAAAGGCCGTGCAGTTGCGTTGGTCAATTGGGAGTTACACACGAATCTCGTGGACCTTGTGTGCTTGATGTCATTAAGGATTAAAATATAACGGAGGAACGAAACGGAGTTTCACAGAAATCTACATCGCGTCTGTTGAATTTTAAATGTTCTTCAGAGAAAGAAGGATTTTGAACTAACTAATTTGTTGCACGAAATTGAACAACGATAAAATTATATAAACTTGATAGTTTATGCAATTGGAGTTTATACGGTAGAAGTTCATTAATTTTTTTCTAGCTAGTGATTTATTTCGTTCATTTCGTTTATTCGTTTGGAACACTGGAATTATCAAACACGTTGAATATGATTTAAAGATTCTTCTTTTTTTTTTACAATTGCTGAAAAGATACTTTTGTCAAAATTAATATTGATTTCTGTTTAAACAGAGACAATTATATATATAGAATATTTTTGCTAAAGAACCTAAACAAACTTAAACAAACAAGATAATTATAATTCTGCTAATAACAGGAACACATTTTGTACGCCTTGATATACTCGTGGTAATTATTATAAGAAACATCGTTTCCTGGTTATGACAAGAATACAGAAAAATATGTCAAACTGAGGATTAAGGGGTTGGACGAGGATTAAAGGGTTGAGAATACAATCTCTTTCATTATCAACAGAGTACTATATTACCATTGTTACTCTGCGTGCTGTTTTGCATACGCTGGATGCATATTTTCAATCTATTCGTCTCCACTGAAATATGAACAGGGAAAGAGCAGGAAATGCTAAAACGAAGGGGGAAAAAGAAAGAAGCGGAACACGTTGGCGCATCCGCGTACTGAAACCCGAGCCCTCGGTGGTCTCGATCGAATTTGAAATTCCAAAGCGCTTCGGCGCGGAGAACGCGACGACAGGCCAAGTAATTGAATCCAGCGGCGCTATTTTTACGAACAACGGGCGTCTGTTAACGCGAACGATGCGGCGAATTCTCCGTGAAAATACGACGGCATTCGAACGGGGAGAGCAGGAAAAGTGGAACGCGAAAAATGTCCCCCGGCCTCGCTGGTGCACCGCTGGTCCCACGTTTCCATTAGTATTATCCAATAATCACCATGGAATGTGCGACAAATTAATTTTTTTCAACGGGTCGGTGGTTCGTAGCAACCTTGCGAAGATGAATTCGCGAGTGTGCCACTTTTTCGTTGCGGAACAGAAATAAGCAGACTTGACGCGTCATCTCTGATTTGAACGCGAATTGGTGTTGCGCCGGATGGTTTTGTGTTACTATGATCGAACTGTTTATTCGCTAGGTAAAACGAGTATCCTGTAACGCTATAACGGGGATTAAACGATCATTTTGTTCGAGGGGAGAGGAAAAAAATGAACGGATGAAAGTGAGTCGTGTGAGAAAATGGTAACGAGAGTCGTCTAGAAGGAGTAACATCCATTTTGAAATAACAACAACACGTTAAAATATTTTAAAACACGTTCCTTATCTGTGTATATATTTGTGTGTCTTGTTTTATTATTTATGTGTATATATTTGCGCATTCATTAATATATACTGTGCATTTATTAATCTCTTGTAGCGCCAGCCGTTATGCTTGCTATTGTTTGAAAGAAAAGACAAATTATAATTCTTGTGATGTCAATTCGAACTTTTGATTTCTTTGTAAAACTAGGAGGCACTCCTATACAATATTACCAGTCCTTGCTCTAACGGAATTGAGACAAAAATTTAGAGTACCTACTTTACATTGCGAATCAGAGACCTTAAAAAGAAATCTAGAACCACCCATAAAATATATCGTCACCTTTCTCTCTACGTACATAAACTCTCGTACAGCTCTCTCCACGAATGCTTCATTTGTCGTAAACGACCTCGTAAGAATCCCGACCGTTTCATAAAATGACAGTATTAATTTTTCCTCCTGTCATCTCCCGAGTTCTTTCCCGAGCTCGTAATTCTTTAGCTCATTCTCCTCGATTTTTCTTCCCCCCGCCCCTGAAAAAATCCTCTAGTTCTCGAATCTCGGCGAAAATCTGTTCGCTGGTGCACAGGCTCGCGATTGTCGTCAATTAACGTCGATCTTTGTATAATGAATAATGAAGGACTATGGTTTACTTTCCCCAATTATTCGATTAACGATGATATCGACTAATTGTAAGTAAACGCTATGACTCGATGTGCACGAGATCAATCCCCTGAAAATCACCTCAAATTGACAAAATGGTCCCAGACTGACAAACTGACGAGATCGAGATCTGTCTGCTCGCGAACCTATTTTATCCAACTTGGCTAGCAAATCATTTTTAAACATAGGTTAATTTAATTGTCCGGAGGACTCAACCTTCGATTTTCTTCAATGATAACCAAAAACAGGCACGTGGATCAACGACGTTTCTTTCTTCAGAACTGAAAGAAGGACAAGTCTTATTAACCTTGGCCATGAATCATAGAGCTCGAAGTCGCCGAATAGCGCCAAATCAAATTAGCACGTGTACATACGTAACGTTGAAATTCCAAAACGGCGCTCGGCGTCGGATCGGGTCGCGGCATGAGGAACGCGTGTAAAGAGAGAACTCGGGCGCGAGCCGTCGGAGGACATAATTGAATCTCACGGTGGCGAGCTGTTAGCGGTGACGCGCGGCCATAATGAGCGGCCTGATGTTTTGCGGACATGGGAACGGCACGGGACGAAATAGAACGGAACCACCGGCCGCCTGAGGGGAATTACCGCAGGAACCGCCTCGTTTCGGTACAGACGGGAGCCGGAGACACACGGGAAGGGACAATTTATCGTGTACAATTAACTCGGCCTCTGAAACCAGGCCATCCGCGCGTACACGCTTACGTAAGGAGCGGGCCCTATAATCTGGACACGATCGTCTGGTACTTACACTTAAAGAGAAAAGAAAAAGCAATAAGTACTGAACAACAAGATCAGTTTCTTTCAGAACTAAAATATATTAACATTTAACATTTACGAACAGAGAACAATTCTAGTATACGCTCTACTTTGTCACGTCCAGCGAGAGAGAATTTGAAAATAATGAATTTTTTTACAATGAGAAAATGAAGATTCCATTTTATCCGTAATTTTGTGTTTGAATATATATAGTATTCGTAAACAAATTTTGAAGAAAATGGAGAAACTTGTCGAAAATATCGCTCTTTTAATAAATATTGTTTAAACAAAGATTTTTTTTGCAAAGGTTGAATTTGTCGCTAATTTCATCAATTTACACAAAAAACGGCATCTTCATTATGTTCCGAGATATTTGATAAAATTTATTTCGCATCTCCAACTTTGAGAGCAGTTCTCACCCTCTCGACTATTGTCAATAAAAAAAAAGTACGGGTCGAATATTTTTTTGAAAACTACATCCATGCCAAATTTCATCAAACTCGGCGATCCCGACTTTGGTATGTTTCCTTGTTAGTGACGATCACTTGAATCTCGATTTAAAGATCTACGTGATTTTGATATGTCACGAAAACTTGACAATATTTTACAATAACTCTGAATGCTTTAATCCAAACATACATATTATAAATATATACATATCATAAATATATACGCAACATCTGAAAAAGTTTGAGACATCGAAAATTTTAATTATTCGCCTTTCTAATTTATAAAATGCTAAAATATCATGTAATTGATTGCATATTAAATACTCGAGTTTATAAGACTCGAAGAAAAATATTCGATATTGCATGTCGATATTATATTATTAAAATAAAGCCAATCAATGTAAGTTATTTTCCATTAAAAGCAATCTATACATTCATACATTATTCATACATTATTATTTCATATTTTGTACGTTATTATTTCACACATATACATATATTATTTAATGGACTCATTTGGTGATAATTATACTACATTAGTTATTAAACCGTCCATTTTATGTTACATGTAATTAAAAGATTTGAAATTCAAAGGTAATTTAAAAACTCGAAATTTAAGGTAATTTAAAAAATTTGAAATTTAAGGTAATTTAAAAATTCGAAATTCAATTACGTTAACAAAAGTACGAATGTGAAAAATATCCGCGGTGATAACCTACATTGTTATATGTTCCATTATCCGAAAGTTATTTTTAATCAGATTTAAGTTGTTTTTAATTAGATTTATCAGCTTCTGAACCATTCATTCATATCTTCATTCTCGCCAACTTGCGTTCGTTCCTCCCACAGATCCGGAGAAAGACTACGAACGGATCCATCTCAGCAAACAGATGTCGGAAACTATCTTGGTTAAGGAGCCTTTCTTCCCTTAACTGACCATCGCGTTAAACGAATATCCTTCCTCGAGCAAAAAAAAAAAAAAAAAAAAAAAAAAAGAAAAGAAAAAGGTCCCTATTGTGCTCCGAGCAACTCATTTAGAGACAGGGATGGGCAGAAAACAGTGGAATGGAGATAAATTTTAAGCAGGACAAAGGAGGACGCGGACAAATCGAGAACTTTCCTTCGGCCATATCGAAGATGCTCTTGGAAAAAAAAAAACTCAATTTCCTCGGTGCCTGCTAAGAAATCGTATTAAGGCTTCGCTTCAAAGAGCTATCAGTCTCCATTCCGATGCTCAGCAAGAGGAGTTCTTCCACTGTTTTTTAAGCAACGAGAAAAAGGATCGTCTAAACGGCGGAAAACGTGGAGAGAGATATATGTACGTACTTGTGCACCTTTGGCCATTCGATCAAGTTCACTTGGAATTTTATAGTGCTTTTAGTAAAATTGCAGAGTTTGTGCGAAATTTAATTACCACTTCTTTTATACTAATCACATTTAACTTAGATTCTTTTTATTAACTGTCAAAGTATTACGCGTGCACAGAAAGAAGTGTCTGTGCTCTTTCAATTGTCAGTATTGTTTCACAATGTAGGATCGTTTTGCAAAAGAGTTGTGTTGTAATAGGATTTTTGGCAATTGGAGAACTGTGGTACATAAATATATTATTATCTATATTATAGTATTATTTTAAATTTCTATGATACGTGGGTTATACCTTGTTATTTATTATTACTAAGTATTTATTGCGAGAGCAATTATAATTATTGAAATTATTGTATGTAAAAAGCGACGACAATCATCAGTTATAAGAAACATGAAAAATTGCGAGAATATACTTTATTCAGATCTTTAGAAGTGCATATTATTTTCCCTGCATTATCAGGAAAAGAAATGAAAAGAGAAACTGTAACAAACGTATGTAATATACAAAATACGCCGGAAAGAGCAGACGCTGTAGTGAAATCAAAGAGAGGGAACGCAAAATATTAATGTACGTGTACTTCGTACTTGTACAATATGTAAAACTTCAATGGTGAATAAAATCTTTTCTTCAAACTCGCAGCATCCTTTATTTTTACTACCACGGATGTTCATGCATTTATGGATATGATTTTCAAGATTTAAAAATTACGCAACATTCGAAATTACATACGAAAATATTTGGAATAAATTGCACGTCGTGACAATAACCGAAAGGAAAATTCGACTTTCATTTCTCTCTTTCAAATTGCAAATCAGCGCAGATATCTGCAGTTTAATTACAAACGATCCGAACTCGATAATCAGGAGCAGCAGCCTCAACGATAAGGTCGTTAAGTCTGCATCGCGACGAGAATGCGAAACAGCGCCGATGCGCCGTGATATTTTCTACTTCCCTCCAGAAGGAAATTGTTCACGTCGCACCGCGGGACCAGATGCATCGAAACGGAATACATACATTAAATAGAGGAGCAACTCGGGAACGTTCGTTCCCGATGGGACGCGTGACGATGCATTAGCGACGACTGCGATTCGATATGCTCTCTTCTTCTTCGACGATTCCTCTCTGCTTCTTTTCACGCATTCCTCGTGTCCATTCATAACTTTCACGTATCGTGCTGATCCTCATCCGGAATTCTTTCATCGGTAAAATGATAAAATTAAAAATTCCAAAATTAAATTATGCGACGTGAAACTTTGGATTTTTATAACTTTCCCATGATACCAATCGAGGGTTGAGCGAGTTGGATTTATTGCACTAATCCGCCTGATGGATTATCGCCGATTATTACTGAATAATTCGATTTTGAATTTTAGTGATAATACCAGATTTGTTTTCTATACCTGGGATGTCTGAGATCGCTTCTTGTCTCTAGAGGTGACAGCTAGTTCTGTCTGAACGAACTAAGACTAGAGACTGACCAATGTCGACTAATTCTACTTAGCTGACTGCGATTGAGATCTACCGACAACCGATTGAAACGAAATGATTGAAAACTCTTGACAACTCTGAAGATTAACCGAGAATTAACTCTCTTCCTACAAACTATTAAGAAAATTGATTATATGAAGTAACGAATGGTAATTCAATTACCGACAGCTGCAATAAATATCATTTCAAGGTACGGGGAAAGAGAAAACGCAGTCGGAGCAAAGATGTTACCGTGGTAAAGCTAGATGATCTGTAGTTTTCATTTCTTGAAAAAAAAAAAAAAAGAAAGAAAATATAGAAAAAGAAGAAGAATCGTTAAAAGCAGTAATCTTTGAAGCTACCGCTTTTATCACGACGGAGTGAAGTTGAAATAAAGTTACAGAAGAATTAAAAGAACTGAAAGTAACTAAACGCGGACGTGTAAATGTCAGCGTGGAAACCGACACAGCGATTCCATTCGCACTTTTTTTCAATTACGCGCGTGAAAAATCTCGGTGAAACCTGCACCTGTAACAAACAAACGGCTCGGTGCGACAAAAAAAAAAAAAAAAAAAAAAAAGAGAAGGAAAAAGAAGATAAAATAAACCCCGGATAAAATGTAATCTTCATCCAGATTACTTTTTATATTGACTCGGCATTGATTAAACGGCACGCGTATTTTTCGATTTATTCAGTGCGCATACTTCCATATCTGGTATTCCGGCGATGGTGTTTCTAGATTGCTTCACGTTCGATTTTGACGTTCGGCAGCACGCTTTATTAACGCGGCACATCAATTGATCGCTTCATCTGTGAATTCCAATCTCTGCGTATATAGTTCTGACAAATGGGTATGCCTGACACTGATTAGAAAGGAACCGTCAACTTATTAATTATTAATTAATTAGAATTAACTCCGACAAGTCTCGATTGACTGCCAATAGTATGTGGATCGTTTCTCAATTTTTATAATTACCCGAGGCAAGATATAAAATCTTTAGATACGTAATTAATGATGAATGAAATCTTTAAAATTTAATCAATTAAATACCAATCATTAAATTTAAATTTGACGATCGAATCCGCGAAATCTTGTTTCAATTTTAAGTAGAACTCGGACAAGAAATTGGTATCGCGATCTGTAGTGAGAATTATAGCGTAAGGAAACGAGGTAACACCAGTCACATGCTGCATGAAATAAAATGTAACAAAAAGCTTGACAGTCCTCGTTCTTCGCAAATTATACGCGTGAACAACGATGGAGTCCAAGGCAGCTAAAAAAGGAAAAAGAAAAAAAATATTTATGTTCGGTGCATTACGAACAGGAAGAGCCGATTGCGCCGAAGATTTACGTCGATCGCAGCTGTCGCGTTTGGAATTTCGGTCGAAATATCGAAACAGTGACACTGCATCGCGGATGTCCGCCATTTACATGGATTTATCTGAAGCAGTCACTCGCTGATGCGTGCACGTACAAGAAACACATTTCCTTTTTTCCTTTTTTCGTTCGTCATTTCTGAATTTACACATACTGCAATGTTCGCCCCTGAAATTACATAATTTCAACGATCGCGCAGTTATTGAAATGTTTTACGTATCATTGCAATTTATTGATGCTCCAGCGATTTAATTAAAAAGGCATTGTTCAACGAAAGCAATTTTTCCATTTTATTAGTTTTTTTTTTTTTTTATTTACTTTCACGAATGTATGTTACGTAATATACAGGGTGTCCAGAGAGAGTTTTATGTCTCGTTGCAATGTTAATGAAGTTTCAAAATGTTTTCAATATATTGAAAGTTGAGAAAGTAATGTGCCCGAATATTTTTCTGACCAACTGCATCTACGTGAAACAAGTTAATCCACCTTGAAATTTGATCTACCCAATAAATTCAATGGTTCATTAATATCAATCTGATGCATGTATAAATGTATATATCTTTAACTTTTTTAATATAGCACTTGTTATATACTCAGTTTTATTTTATCACTTATAGAGAATGCTAAAATTCGAACATTAAACTTCCAGACACCCTGTGCACGTCACAGTTATGCATAATAATGACGTATGAATGTAATGACATGCAATTTCATGTACGATAATTTATGCGTAATAATATGTGCTCAAAAGGGACTAAACGGACGTGAAATTGCCTCGTGTGCAATTTTTATGAAAAAAGAAAACAAAAATGGAATAATTTCGTCGCACGCGACTTCGACTAATTACGAAGCGCTCCTGCAAAACTGAATAGAACGACAGATGTGGATTACGCTCTTCGTCCTAATCGGATGAATTCTTCCGAGCGAGGCATAAATATGGAGCATGGTGAAATGTCGTGTCGGCGTTCCAGTTTCCCGTTCAATTACATTCGGCACTGAATATTAATTGGAAAAGGATTGATTAATTCCTTTACGATTCTACGAACGCTGAACGTTCGTCGATGCTCCCCGTTCATTAAATTTTATTTTCATCCGGATTGCGACATGGAATAGTTTCGAAATTCTGTGCGTTTGCGACGGGAATATTTTTTTAATGAAAAAACGATGCTCGACGATATTTCGACGAATGAAAATGAGATATTTTTGAGAATAAACGGAGAGTAAAATATTTTAGGTCGACGCCGTTTTTATTTAGCTTTTATTTAATTAAACGAGAATTTTCAGAGTTATCCATACTTGCCAACCATATACGCATACTTGGTAGTAATTAAGTGTACTTGATGAGGACCGTGAGACACAAAAATGTGAAATGAAAATTAATACGCGTACAATATTTGCTCCTTTAGAGAGCAATGTCTTTTTTACCTAAACAAATCGGAGGATATTTGGAGCGATTTTCATTTATAATTTATATATTATACTCAATTATTTGACTGTGCTTCACGAATACATGTGAATTATACATTAGATAAAATTTACGCTTAATAAATTATGTGAGTTATATATAGAGATGGAATTAGTACGTGTGGAAAATGTTTGTCAAACTGTGAAACATTGATTTATCATTCGACAAAGTTCCGATATACTTTATCAATTTACTTTGTACATACGTTTGTCAAATGATAAATCAGTGTTTAACAAGCACACACTAAACTCGTCTTGTTAACACGATATAATTTCCAGTTGATATGTGAACTTCCATTGTCCGAATAAATGTTTTTCCGTGAATCGAACTTGTCTACTTATTTATACCATATTCTACTGTAATATGTTATTCAAGAATGTTTCAATTATCCTCCTTCATTCTTGCAACGCGAAGAAAAAGTAAGAATGCAAAACAGTAGAAGACGGTAGATCATTTCAAAAATTTCTCTTATTTTATCCATATTTTCTATAGTCTATAGTTTTATATCATGTGTGCGGTCCATTTTTATCATCTTTTTTTATTTCTTTGGAGGCCACCATCTTTCTAAGACTTCTGATGTTTATTAGCAAAACATTTCTAACAGGTATATTTTTATATGTTACCATATCATTGATCCAAATCTTTCATCGCGAAGCGAACAATCAACGAAGCAACATCTGGAAGATGAAGCAGAACATTCCAATCAAATTCCGCGCACAAATCTGCATAGAATGCAGATCGCGAAAGAACAACCAATACAAAGTTAATACAAATATATAAGTAATTTCTAATGACAATGTCGATCAACTGAAACTAGAA
>NW_025110691.1:30969-39784 GCF_011392965.1 Frieseomelitta varia
TACAGTCCAATACCCAAAGACACTCCTCCAATAATTAATCAATGTTGCATAGAATGCAGATCGCGAAAGAACAACCAATACAAAGTTAATACAAATATATAAGTAATTTCTAATGACAATGTCGATCAACTGAAACTAGAAGAAAATATAAAAAAAAAAAAAAAATTATATTTTTACAGTCCAATACCCAAAGACACTCCTCCAATAATTAATCAATGTTTTCCGTAAACCTCGATCACCTTCGAGTGATCTAAATCTATTCTGAACCCGATCTGTCCGACTTGCAGATGCCACCAAGAAACCGTCAGAAATCCGCCAGACGGAACTAGAGTGAAGTAACGGCGACACCTTGATCTTTTCTGCACCGGTGCCAAGTGGAACGTCTATATTTACCGGGCACGCGAGCACGCGCGCTTCATCACGAGTTCGTGCACGCTAGCGCAGATAATGCTGGCGGATTAAATAAACCGCCGGATTAAATAGCACCGGTGCATTTTCGTCTGCGCGGTGGCGCGAGGAGAGGCCCCGGCAAATGGGTCGACACGCGTGGCGGACGTTCAATTTCGTCAAGGGGACGGAATTGAACGTGGCGGAGGCGGTGGTACACCGTATCGTCGAGCATTTTTCTCTCGCGGTCAACGGACAACACTCGTTTTATATTTAGAAACGTCCGGCCGCGACGCTAACTCTTCGTTACGCCGGCCGTTTTGCCTGAAATATGCGTGACGCGAGTGTATCACTCTTCTGCGACCACTTCTCGCGCCCGGTAACTCGCTAATACATAACGGGCGGGAAGTTACTGCGAGATTCTCCGTAAATTTCCTTCGAGTATCTATAAGAAGAATTAGGGTAGGCCTGGAGAGTGAATTTATTAAAATTTATTAAAAGATTTTTTTGAAATTATTGAAATAAATTTATATAATTTTTTGAATTTAGTATTGACTCTCGTCTTTGTTGCCTGCGTTGTTTCAGCTATTGGCGCAAGACTGACAGGTAAGAATTATCGTATCACTATTTTTTCTGAGCATTCTCCTTTTCACTGTCTGTAACGAATTATTTTTGTACTCGAACTTTGCACTTATTTATTTCCATTTTCAAATTTCCCGTTCCTTTTTTTTTCATTTCGAAGTTCGTTTCGTTCTTTTTTAAATAACTCGATCATTCTTTTTATTTTTATCTTTTAACTGGTCGTTGTTGGATCGCTGAAAATCACGGAGAGTTAGAATTAAATTAACCGATTTCGGAATTTTTCATCCGTTCGAATTTATTACTCGCGAAGAATGTGAAGCCATTACTCTAAATTTTAGGAGCATGAATTACGGAGCATGAATTATGTTTGACTGCGTGAATTATACTTATTGTACAGTATAATATTACTGTTTGAAGGTTAAATAGCTTGGACATACGATACTTAGTTATTTTTTTCAAAGGTGAGTTATAAAAGATACGCGACAGCGTAATTCACTGATGCGTGATGTGGAAACTCGTTAGTGCAAGATACCTACTAGTGATTTACATTATGTCTGGATCAGAAATATGCGAATAGATCACGTTGACTTTTATACTTTGGCGTCTAGCTTTGTACATATCTAGGCTGGAGAATATTTTTGTGTGTTGGTGTGCAGTATGCATTATACACGAGAGTAAGAGTGAATGAAACGCGAGTAGTTTCGTGGCAACGTTATTAATTCGTGACAATTCCTCGTTATTTATATCGTGAGAAAGAATCAACGTGGAACCATCGTGAAGTAGATCATAAAATAAATTTCTCCATCAATGATATATATAATACCTGAATATCATTTACAGCAAGTGAATGTGTAAAAATTTTATAAAATTATTATATAAGCTGTACAATATTATTATATAAATTAATTTCTAAAATTAAAAGTAGGATATAAGTACGCTTTCAAGAGAGATATGATTTTTGTATCAAAAAATTTATCCAAAAGAGTGTATTTAAGAATGAAATTACAAACGGGAGAAGTATAACAAATTATTTTTATTGAAATGAATACTGCGAGATAATCCTAAATATTCCGAAAATTGTTTGATAAATTGATTGCAATGAAAAAAGAAAATAGAGAGAAGTAACTCACATTTTATGTAAATTATTTTTACAGTGATACTGAATTTTTAAAAATTTTTCTTAAATTATTTTTAAGTGATACTGAAAACACTGAAAACATTGCCTCCGTTTGCTCGATGGAAATTACAAAAAAAAAAAAAAACCGATGAAAAGAAAGAAAGCAAGAAAAAAGAAAAAAGAAAAAAAGAAGCGAGCCCGGCTGATTTGATCAACGTATTCGAGGATGTGATTTCATTTAGAAAAACAGGGGATGAATCCATCCACCCAAGTCAAAGTTTTCATTTTGTCGCGCAATCTCTCGCTGCATTATTATCTTGCCGAGTTCGCGCGCGTGAAATTTCACTTTGCAGCGTATCGTATCGCATCCACCATCGTCCACCTATACTATCTCATGCAAAAGGAGAATGAAACGCGGTTCACTTTGTCTCAAAGCGGGCAAACGTCTAATTTCGCAAATAGGATTTCACCAGCAGCCGAGAGACGGGCGTACGCGATCCAAGGGAGGATGTAGCCGTCGGTTATTCACCCCACGACTCGGACGGGGCTTTATGGTGGTTGTCGCGACGCCGGAAGTGGCGCCGAACAAACGTCAGGAGGAGGGGGGGGGAGGGGAGAGAGAGGATCTGAGTTGTTATTGGGAAGACCGTGAGCAACTGCTGTCCCTGGCGTGATCAAAATTCTATTTGAGACGTTGCCTCTAGCGTCTCTGGGCTATCAGCAATCTCCTCGACTTTGCTTTACGATGTATATTAAGCTTATGACGTTACGTACGGTGGCTAGAAATTTCGTATTACTAATTCAGAGAGCACGAAAAAATTCCCTAAACTGGACTCGTGTATAAATTAACTTACGCGGAACTGGGGATTTTTGTTGTATTAGAAAATTAGTGTGAAGATGCACGAATATACGAAAATATAAAATACGTCCGAGACGGAGTGTTTATGTTGTCGTGAAAGTGGAAACAGACAAGTTTCTATTTAGAAACGGATCGCGAAATTCATTGTACAATTACCACGGGCAAAATATAGGAAACGTATTGAATCAAAGTATTTGTATGGTATATTCAATTAAACTATTTATAATACTACATCTTCTGTTCCTTTTATTTTAATCGCTACTTATACAGAAAGTTCATCTTAAACGTCGTTCATCCATATAAATTAAACTCAGATGCAGCTGCGTTCAAGAATTCTTAATTTCCTCGCTCTCTCTCTCTCTCTCTCTCTCTCTCTCTCTGTCTCTCTCTCTCGGAGCGAAACAAGCGAGCACACACATTCGTGTGTCTGTTCTCGAGAAAATGCGAAACAATTTATAGCGCGAGACGGTCGAGTCAGAATGATCGGGAAGATAAATCGTCGTGAAAGGGTGGAGCGACTCGACGAAAGAACGGCTAGCGAAAAGAGAAGCATGGGACGCAAAGGGGGGTGAAGGGACCAAGAGAAATTGATCGAGGTAGTTCGGACCGAGTAGCAGAAACGCACATCCACGGTCATTTGTATCGTTGCTCGACCTGTTGCTGCCCATCGAGCTGTTGATTTTCCTTTTTCTACGAAATGTTCTATTTTCAGGGACGGTCAAACTTCGTCACGACACAAAATCATATATTACCCGTTCGTAATATTCGAGAACCGTTTTCAAGTCACCAGACAATCTTGCTGACATTGAACAAAATAACTGCATTATACAATTCTCTTTGCGATTTTGTTGTTCAATTATATAGTTTGTAACGATATCTCGAAATGTGAAATTAATAGACACATAACATGTGTGTGTGTGTGTGTGTGTGTGTGTGTGTGATTTATAATTTTTTGCAACGAAGTCTTCGAAGTCTACAGAACGACGAGTTCGTGTAAAGAGAAAATAATATGTATAGAAGAAGATTATAAAACAAAATCCTATTGAAAAGATAGGTCCATTACAATCTAATTTCATTTTCTGTAATACAAATATACACGTATCGATATTATTTTCCTTTATACATTCAATTTTCTTGATTTATAGCCATTTCTCAAATCGAAAGTGATCGCAGTACGTTAAAGGTTTACAGGAATCGCAATTAGAGTTTAGAGGAGCCACAGGTTGGCCGCCATAGCTCCACATTGTCGTTTTCTCTCTGCCTCCCTTGTACGTGGACCCTTTTATTACAAATGGATTGTAAAAAAAAAAAAAAAGATCAAAACTGCGGCTGCGGCCAGCTGTAGTAAATATTTTATTCTCGCGCCGCGTTTTACTGCGGTCAACCAAGATTTCGGGTTTCTTCCTTTTGTCGTGCGACCATGAATCCCCTTGTGCTTCTCTCGAAGAATAGATCCGTGCAATCGACGATCATCCCTACCGATCTTTCTCCTTTGTGTTCCTCGTGTTCACCCAGGTAATACTGCACCAGGTTCTCGGTTTTATGAGCATTCCCTTTTTTTATCTGTTGGCTCGTAAATTCTGCATGACGCGTGCAGCAATAGGATTTGAAACGCTATAACGGAAAATTCGAATCACTTGGAACGTAACTCGAAGGTTGGTTCATTAGACGAAGTAACAGTTTATATATCACAATGTTAGAAATATTTTTCGGTATTTTAAATGACGTTTTGACCGAACAGATCTACAATTCAATTCCTCTGTTTTCAAATTTCTTTTAGAGATTTTCGTTTAGGAGTTATACTCAATATTGAATTGTACTTTATTCTACTCACTGTCTATGTTTCATTTTATTCTCGAAATTAACGCGACGTAGAAAGTCCAAAAGATTCTATAAATACATTTCTCGAGACTCTCAAGACTTTCAGAAATTCTGAGACCACCAAGACTTTCGATACGTTCGGACCTATCAAGACGCGAGATTTCTCAAGATTTTCAAGAGTTTTAAGCTTCGAATCACGTTCGAGGCGGCTCGAATTTATCGTCAAACATATAGATTCCAAGCGATTTGAAATGTTTCAGATCCCGTCACTGTCCATACGCTTTCCAAATATGTAACATCCATTCGATCGTTCGAGAAGATCCAGTTTCAGTCGAAATTAAATTAACAAATCAGGAATATATGCAAATTTCTTGAATCCTGCATGCGTTTCTTCAAACTTCGACACCTCGACTCTTCAGCTCTTCAACATTTTTGTCACAAAGGCGAGGTCTTCGTGCATCTAGGAGTTAATTTGCGAAACGTATACGATAACGTTGCTCGTAAAAATAACAGTAAACGCGTAGCTTGGTACGAAGGACTATGAAAAACTGAATTCCAGCTTGAGAGACGCTGATGTCGTCACTTGGGAAGGTCGCCTCTATCAATAGATCGGAATTTTGCAATAGTCCCTGGTATTATCGTGTTGCGACAAATTACGTGATTCAGACTCTCCCGGTTCTTATTGTTGGAGACTCGCTATGGACGGTTCTGGCATTATAAAATTTCTTATCACGTTGGCGAACACAACGTGCGTGACCGCGAAACTTTTGTACGGTTCATTGTTAAATTATAACACAACGGTAAGTAATTTTTACGTCAGCAGGAAGGAACAGAACAGTATTTAATCCAACAGATTTATTATAAATGAATTTAACAGATTTGTATACTTCAAAGAAAAAATTCCTCTTCAATTTTTTATTCTTCGATCAAAATTCACACAAAAAGTCAAGCCTGTTTCAATTTTTTTTTTTTTTTTTTTCCTTACATGTTTCAAGATCAGCGAATCCTCCTCGAACAGTATTAAAATTCTAGACTTTCGGTAAACTCAACGAGGAAAGCAAACGAGATACTAGCCGCACACGGGCGTGGAAAATCTCCTCGATGGGAATAAAGATCTAACGATTCCGATTTCGCCTGGAATATCCTGATTCATCGTCGACCATAAATTCGCGAGCGCCAGATACAAAGCGTATCGCGGTGTCCAGTAGCTGGCGATCTCGCTAATAAATCGAGCGTAGCCCGACAATGGCCGTTATCCCTCGGAACAAGTTGCTCGATCGCGGGTATTTTATTCGACGCGCGGACATTTTCTCTGGCGACGGTTCGCGCCGATTTCTGCCTCCGCGGGACCGAGCGGCAACGAGGAACGAGCATGCTGCCCGCGGCAAGAGCGTCGACTCGATGCCAACTAACGGGATCTGTAGTGATCAAGTGGGTCAGACGAGTCGATACTGTCTCTTTGTCTTGTCGATTAGCTATCTCGTCATCGTTCGGAAAGCTGTTTTCCTCGGCACGGATTTTTCGAATGGTTCTGGAATACCGCGGGCGTGTAAAATTGAAGATATTCTTCAGTTTAGTGTATCTTCCTCCTTGCGAAAAAGTGACAGTGAAGAAAAATTTGTGACGAGATCTTTTTTTTCTTTTCTTTTTTTCATTGCGGAAGAATGGAAATCTTTACGGGTTGAAAATTTTCTTTATTTTCATTCTTTGTACCTCAAAGTGGAAATTTAGAACTCGATATATAACATACTTCTTGATAATTTGAATTGTTCGTTCTCTAGGAGGATAGGTAATAATTAGCGAGTCGAAATTTTTGCGAAATGTTAGATTGCTAAATATTTGAACCGTTTTGAAAATGAGAGTGTAAACGTGTAATTTTTCATAAAAATTAATATTTTTCAAATGCTGTATTTTCTCAGTAAATGTTACGCAGAGACTAAAAATCTTTAGGTTTTCTCTTTAGTTCAAGACAATCTTAACTCGACCATTTTATAAAAGAAAAAACGAAGAAAAGAAAAATATAAAAATATTTCTTAAAATCTATATGATAAAAGCTTCGTCTTTTTTTCTTCTTTAATTTCTTATTAAAATCTATTCACTACTATTCTAGCCCTTTAAACTAACAAATTAGTTGTCTTAATATTTGACGATGAAGTAGATAACGTTTTATTTTCTGAGAACCACATTTCCAATTTTTGCCAATTAATTGCCTCGTAGATCTGTCCGACTGAAGGAAATTGACGTGCGGATGAGCCGGAAATTCGATTTGACGAGGGTGTAGGGTTTCTGGAATTTTGTGACAGGTTGTTAGGAACGTATAATTAGGAGGAGAGATTTCGAACTTGTTCTTTGCAGATCGAAGATTGGGTCAAGAGGAAACTTTAGCTTGAGTTGTTGATTTTAGGTCCAAGAAACCCTGATTCGTTGAATATTATGGAAAAATAAAAAAAATGAACATACAGCGAAGAGTATACTAACGATGAAAAAATTGTCAATAATCTAAACCGTTATAATTTTGTAAAAAAGAAAAAAAAAATCACATAATGATACATACGGTTTCACGTTAAAGAAGGTTCTATTTTGATACTCCTGAGTTGGTGCTTCTACGTCAATCATTTCGTGATCTCTTTATTACAAAGTTACGTATACGACGATACTTTTCATACTTTTCACTATAAATAAAAATTGTTGAACATTGAAAAAAACGGAACTCGGGAGATGAAATCTCCATCGGACGAGCATCGTGATTCTAGTTCAGCGTGAATCAATAGAAACTTCATGAACGTACATCCTCGGGCACTCAACGTTTACGGTACGGAAACAAGACCGCGGCAAGAAACGGCTACAGAAGCCCATTGAATGTCCTCGAGCGACAAACGAGCGTAAGAGGGAAACCTTGTCTCCGCCTGAAAATTTACTCGATTTAGTCCATCGCCGTCTGAGTAAATTAAGCCGGCATCGTGTACCTTTGACCTGTCCGAGTAGTTTGAGAACACGCGACAAAGAGTTCCGCCATTCTAATCAACGTATAATTCGTGTCAAAAAGTAGCTACAGTGTAGGTCGGGTAAAATTTACTTCGCGAGCGAACGAGAGACTGTGTTGGTAGTAGAAGTATGCGAGAACCCGAAAATTTCGAGAGCCTCGAATTTATCGAATGAGCCGGGATTCTCGAAAGAATCGAGATTTCTCAAGAGTTGAGATTTGGAAAAGGATTGGGAACAAGCTTAAATAATACGTTAAAGCCCACGCCTTCAACTACACCGAAAGGTCGCAGATCTAGAACCATCATTCGAGCAATTCCTTCTGTTATATCTTTTGATTTAACAATCTTTCGCGTATCATTTTGTACCAGCGACAAATTTTATATCGATTCAGTTTCGTTTTCTAGTACATATACTTATGTTTGGATGGATATGCTTCAAATGGCGTAATAAACCAGTAGTATTTGCATACTTAATTTTCAATTCATGGTGACAATGCGTGCATTCCGCCTTTGTATCGTCTTTTTCTTGAAAATGTTCCGAAACAGAGCTTCTCTTTAACTTCTTCCTTTGCACGATGTCTTCTGCACTACTTCCTGCTACCACAACTTTACTCTCACTATACACTCGACATTTTTTTTAAAGATTTTCAATCTTTATTAAATTCACACAGATTTTGAAATATACGTCCGAGCTCCTCGAATTTCTCAGCGATACTGTTCTCAACAGCGTACATAATATTTAAGTACGAAGCACGCAGTCACGCGTTCGTTTACATCAGGTCACACGATTCATAGAATCCGTGTTTCCAATAATTTCACTGGCAGAAGAAATTGCACCGTGTATTTACATATTTCGTAGGCTGTTTCGTAGGCTTGTTCGACAACCAGGTAACGAAATAATTTGTGCTCGTTCGAACAAACTTCGATTAACATCGAATCAAATGAAACGCGACGTATCGTTTAAATAATAATATTAAATTAAATAAATGTATTATTTAAATAATAATTTTTCAAGCAACATTCGAGCTTGGGAATAATTAACTCTGTCGTTTTTTTTTTTTTTTT